>NW_027314990.1:0-110396 GCF_023375885.2 Dermacentor andersoni
GCTCTTTTTAGCACGCGCGCACGGATTCGCGCGAAAACGCGTTTTAAGCATGCACGTGCATCTTTTGGTAGACGCGGATCAAGTTTTCTGCAAAACCACAAGATGTGCATGCAAATGGTGCTTTTCGCAGAACGCGCACGTGGATTTCTACCAAACGACGTGCTAAGCATGCCGATGCTGCTCTTTTTAGCACCCGCGCACGGATTCGTGCGAAAACGCGTTTTAAGCATGCACATGCATCTTTTGGTAGACGAGATTGAAGTTTTCTGCAAAACCACAATATGTGCATGCAAATGGTGCTTTTCGCAGAACGCGCACGTGGATTTCTACCAAACAACGTGCTAAGCATGCCGATGCTGCTCTTTTTAGCACCCGCGCACGGATTCGTGCGAAAACGCGTTTTAAGCATGCACATGCATCTTTTGGTAGACGAGATTGAAGTTTTCTGCAAAACCACAAGATGTGCATGCAAATGGTGCTTTTCGCAGAACGCCCACGTGGATTTCTACCAAACAACGTGCTAAGCATGCCGATGCTGCTCTTTTTAGCACCCGCGCACGGATTTGTGCGAAAACGCGTTTTAAGCATGCACATGCATCTTTTGGTAGACGCGGATGAAGTTTTCTGCAAAACCACTAGATGTGCATGCAAATGGTGCTTTTGGCAGAACGCGCACGTGGATTTCTACCAAACGACGTGCTAAGCATGCCGATGCTGCTCTTTTTAGCACCCGCGCACGGATTTGTGCGAAAACGCGTTTTAAGCATGCACATGCATCTTTTGGTAGACGAGATTGAAGTTTTCTGCAAAACCACAAGATGTGCATGCAAATGGTGCTTTTCGCAGAACGCGCACGTGGATTTCTACCAAACAACGTGCTAAGCATGCCGATGCTGCTCTTTTTAGCACCCGCGCACGGATTCGTGCGAAAACGCGTTTTAAGCATGCACATGCATCTTTTGGTAGACGAGATTGAAGTTTTCTGCAAAACCACAATATGTGCATGCAAATGGTGCTTTTCGCAGAACGCGCACGTGGATTTCTACCAAACAACGTGCTAAGCATGCCGATGCTGCTCTTTTTAGCACCCGCGCACGGATTCGTGCGAAAACGCGTTTTAAGCATGCACATGCATCTTTTGGTAGACGCGGATGAAGTTTTCTGCAAAACCACAAGATGTGCATGCAAATGGTGCTTTTCGCAGAACGCGCACGTGGATTTCTACCAAACAACGTGCTAAGCATGCCGATGCTGCTCTTTTTAGCACCCGCGCACGGATTCGTGCGAAAACGCGTTTTAAGCATGCACATGCATCTTTTGGTAGACGAGATTGAAGTTTTCTGCAAAACCACAAGATGTGCATGCAAATGGTGCTTTTGGCAGAACGCGCACGTGGATTTCTACCAAACAACGTGCTAAGCATGCCGATGCTGCTCTTTTTAGCACCCGCGCACGGATTCGTGCGAAAACGCGTTTTAAGCATGCACATGCATCTTTTGGTAGACGAGATTGAAGTTTTCTGCAAAACCACAAGATGTGCATGCAAATGGTGCTTTTCGCAGAACGCGCACGTGGATTTCTACCAAACAACGTGCTAAGCATGCCGATGCTGCTCTTTTTAGCACCCGCGCACGGATTCGTGCGAAAACGCGTTTTAAGCATGCACATGCATCTTTTGGTAGACGAGATTGAAGTTTTCTGCAAAACCACAATATGTGCATGCAAATGGTGCTTTTCGCAGAACGCGCACGTGGATTTCTACCAAACAACGTGCTAAGCATGCCGATGCTGCTCTTTTTAGCACCCGCGCACGGATTCGTGCGAAAACGCGTTTTAAGCATGCACATGCATCTTTTGGTAGACGAGATTGAAGTTTTCTGCAAAACCACAAGATGCGCATGCAAATGGTGCTTTTCGCAGAACGCGCACGTGGATTTCTACCAAACAACGTGCTAAGCATGCCGATGCTGCTCCTTTTAGCACCCGCGCACGGATTCGTGCGAAAACGCGTTTTAAGCATGCACATGCATCTTTTGGTAGACGAGATTGAAGTTTTCTGCAAAACCACAATATGTGCATGCAAATGGTGCTTTTCGCAGAACGCGCACGTGGATTTCTACCAAACAACGTGCTAAGCATGCCGATGCTGCTCTTTTTAGCACCCGCGCACGGATTCGTGCGAAAACGCGTTTTAAGCATGCACATGCATCTTTTGGTAGACGCGGATGAAGTTTTCTGCAAAACCACAAGATGTGCATGCAAATGGTGCTTTTCGCAGAACGCTCACGTGGATTTCTACCAAACAACGTGCTAAGCATGCCCATGCTGCTCTTTTTAGCACCCGCGCACGTATTTGTGCGAAAACGCGTTTTAAGCATGCACATGCATCTTTTGGTAGACGAGATTGAAGTTTTCTGCAAAACCACAAGATGTGCATGCAAATGGTGCTTTTCGCAGAACGCGCACGTGGATTTCTACCAAACAACGTGCTAAGCATGCCGATGCTGCTCTTTTTAGCACCCGCGCACGGATTCGTGCGAAAACGCGTTTTAAGCATGCACATGCATCTTTTGGTAGAGGAGATTGAAGTTTTCTGCAAAACCACAAGATGTGCATGCAAATGGTGCTTTTCGCAGAACGCGCACGTGGATTTCTACCAAACAACGTGCTAAGCATGCCGATGCTGCTCTTTTTAGCACCCGCGCACGGATTCGTGCGAAAACGCGTTTTAAGCATGCACATGCATCTTTTGGTAGACGAGATTGAAGTTTTCTGCAAAACCACAAGATGTGCATGCAAATGGTGCTTTTCGCAGAACGCGCACGTGGATTTCTACCAAACAACGTGCTAAGCATGCCGATGCTGCTCTTTTTAGCACCCGCGCACGGATTCGTGCGAAAACGCGTTTTAAGCATGCACATGCATCTTTTGGTAGACGAGATTGAAGTTTTCTGCAATACCACAAGATGTGCATGCAAATGGTGCTTTTGGCAGAACGCGCACGTGGATTTCTACCAAACGACGTGCTAAGCATGCCGATGCTGCTCTTTTTTGCACCCGCGCACGGATTCGTGCGAAAACGCGTTTTAAGCATGCACATGCATCTTTTGGTAGACGAGATTGAAGTTTTCTGCAAAACCACAATATGTGCATGCAAATGGTGCTTTTCGCTGAACGCGCACGTGGATTTCTACCAAACAACGTGCTAAACATGCCGATGCTGCTCTTTTTAGCACCCGCGCACGGGTTCGTGCGAAAACGCGTTTTAAGCATGCACATGCATCTTTTGGTAGACGAGATTGAAGTTTTCTGCAAAACCACAAGATGTGCATGCAAATGGTGCTTTTCGCAGAACGCTCACGTGGATTTCTACCAAACAACGTGCTAAGCATGCCCATGCTGCTCTTTTTAGCACCCGCGCACGTATTTGTGCGAAAACGCGTTTTAAGCATGCACATGCATCTTTTGGTAGACGAGATTGAAGTTTTCTGCAAAACCACAAGATGTGCATGCAAATGGTGCTTTTCGCAGAACGCGCACGTGGATTTCTACCAAACAACGTGCTAAGCATGCCGATGCTGCTCTTTTTAGCACCCGCGCACGGATTCGTGCGAAAACGCGTTTTAAGCATGCACATGCATCTTTTGGTAGAGGAGATTGAAGTTTTCTGCAAAACCACAAGATGTGCATGCAAATGGTGCTTTTCGCAGAACGCGCACGTGGATTTCTACCAAACAACGTGCTAAGCATGCCGATGCTGCTCTTTTTAGCACCCGCGCACGGATTCGTGCGAAAACGCGTTTTAAGCATGCACATGCATCTTTTGGTAGACGAGATTGAAGTTTTCTGCAAAACCACAAGATGTGCATGCAAATGGTGCTTTTCGCAGAACGCGCACGTGGATTTCTACCAAACAACGTGCTAAGCATGCCGATGCTGCTCTTTTTAGCACCCGCGCACGGATTCGTGCGAAAACGCGTTTTAAGCATGCACATGCATCTTTTGGTAGACGAGATTGAAGTTTTCTGCAATACCACAAGATGTGCATGCAAATGGTGCTTTTGGCAGAACGCGCACGTGGATTTCTACCAAACGACGTGCTAAGCATGCCGATGCTGCTTTTTTTAGCACCCGCGCACGGATTCGTGCGAAAACGCGTTTTAAGCATGCACATGCATCTTTTGGTAGACGCGGATGAAGTTTTCTGCAAAACCACAAGATGTGCATGCAAATGGTGCTCTTGGCAGAACGCGCACGTGGATTTCTACCAAACGACGTGCTAAGCATGCCGATGCTGCTCTTTTTAGCACCCGCGCACGGATTCGTGCGAAACGCGTTTTAAGCATGCACATGCATCTTTTGGTAGATGAGATTGAAGTTTTCTGCAAAACCACAAGATGTGCATGCAAATGGTGCTTTTCGCAGAACGCGCACGTGGATTTCTACCAAACAACGTGCTAAGCATGCCGATGCTGCTCTTTTTAGCACCCGCGCACGGATTCGTGCGAAAACGCGTTTTAAGCATGCACATGCATCTTTTGGTAGACGAGATTGAAGTTTTCTGCAATACCACAAGATGTGCATGCAAATGGTGCTTTTGGCAGAACGCGCACGTGGATTTCTACCAAACGACGTGCTAAGCATGCCGATGCTGCTCTTTTTAGCACCCGCGCACGGATTCGTGCGAAAACGCGTTTTAAGCATGCACATGCATCTTTTGGTGGACGAGATTGAAGTTTTCTGCAAAACCACAAGATGTGCATGCAAATGGTGCTTTTCGCAGAACGCGCACGTGGATTTCTACCAAACAACGTGCTAAGCATGCCGATGCTGCTCTTTTTAGCACCCGCGCACGGATTCGTGCGAAAACGCGTTTTAAGCATGCACATGCATCTTTTGGTAGACGAGATTGAAGTTTTCTGCAAAACCACAAGATGTGCATGCAAATGGTGCTTTTCGCAGAACGCGCACGTGGATTTCTACCAAACAACGTGCTAAGCATGCCGATGCTGCTCTTTTTAGCACCCGCGCACGGATTCGTGCGAAAACGCGTTTTAAGCATGCACATGCATCTTTTGGTAGACGAGATTGAAGTTTTCTGCAATACCACAAGATGTGCATGCAAATGGTGCTTTTGGCAGAACGCGCACGTGGATTTCTACCAAACGACGTGCTAAGCATGCCGATGCTGCTCTTTTTAGCACCCGCGCACGGATTCGTGCGAAAACGCGTTTTAAGCATGCACATGCATCTTTTGGTAGACGCGGATGAAGTTTTCTGCAAAACCACAAGATGTGCATGCAAATGGTGCTCTTGGCAGAACGCGCACGTGGATTTCTACCAAACGACGTGCTAAGCATGCCGATGCTGCTCTTTTTAGCACCCGCGCACGGATTCGTGCGAAAACGCGTTTTAAGCATGCACATGCATCTTTTGGTAGACGAGATTGAAGTTTTCTGCAAAACCACAAGATGTGCATGCAAATGGTGCTTTTCGCAGAACGCGCACGTGGATTTCTACCAAACAACGTGCTAAGCATGCCGATGCTGCTCTTTTTAGCACCCGCGCACGGATTCGTGCGAAAACGCGTTTTAAGCATGCACATGCATCTTTTGGTAGACGAGATTGAAGTTTTCTGCAATACCACAAGATGTGCATGCAAATGGTGCTTTTGGCAGAACGCGCACGTGGATTTCTACCAAACGACGTGCTAAGCATGCCGATGCTGCTCTTTTTAGCACCCGCGCACGGATTCGTGCGAAAACGCGTTTTAAGCATGCACATGCATCTTTTGGTAGACGCGGATGAAGTTTTCTGCAAAACCACAAGATGTGCATGCAAATGGTGCTCTTGGCAGAACGCGCACGTGGATTTCTACCAAACGACGTGCTAAGCATGCCGATGCTGCTCTTTTTAGCACCCGCGCACGGATTTGTGCGAAAACGCGTTTTAAGCATGCACATGCATCTTTTGGTAGACGAGATTGAAGTTTTCTGCAAAACCACAAGATGTGCATGGAAATGGTGCTCTTGGCAGAACGCGTACGTGGATTTCTACCAAACGACGTGCTAAGCATGCCGATGCTGCTCTTTTTAGCACCCGCGCACGGATTCGTGCGAAAACGCGTTTTAAGCATGCACATGCATCTTTTGGTAGACGAGATTGAAGTTTTCTGCAAAACCACAAGATGTGCATGCAAATGGTGCTTTTCGCAGAACGCGCACGTGGATTTCTACCAAACAACGTGCTAAGCATGCCGATGCTGCTCTTTTTAGCACCCGCGCACGGATTCGTGCGAAAACGCGTTTTAAGCATGCACATGCATCTTTTGGTAGACGAGATTGAAGTTTTCTGCAAAACCACAAGATGTGCATGCAAATGGTGCTTTTCGCAGAACGCGCACGTGGATTTCTACCAAACAACGTGCTAAGCATGCCGATGCTGCTCTTTTTAGCACCCGCGCACGGATTTGTGCGAAAACGCGTTTTAAGCATGCACATGCATCTTTTGGTAGACGAGATTGAAGTTTTCTGCAAAACCACAAGATGTGCATGCAAATGGTCCTTTTCGCAGAACGCGCACGTGGATTCCTACCAAACAACGTGCTAAGCATGCCGATGCTGCTCTTTTTAGCACCCGCGCACGGATTCGTGCGAAAACGCGTTTTAAGCATGCACATGCATCTTTTGGTAGACGAGATTGAAGTTTTCTGCAAAACCACAATATGTGCATGCAAATGGTGCTTTTCGCAGAACGCCCACGTGGATTTCTACCAAACAACGTGCTAAGCATGCCCATGCTGCTCTTTTTAGCACCCGCGCACGTATTTGTGCGAAAACGCGTTTTAAGCATGCACATGCATCTTTTGGTAGACGAGATTGAAGTTTTCTGCAAAACCACAAGATGTGCATGCAAATGGTGCTTTTCGCAGAACGCGCACGTGGATTTCTACCAAACAACGTGCTAAGCATGCCGATGCTGCTCTTTTTAGCACCCGCGCACGGATTCGTGCGAAAACGCGTTTTAAGCATGCACATGCATCTTTTGGTAGACGAGATTGAAGTTTACCTGCAATACCACAAGATGTGCATGCAAATGGTGCTTTTGGCAGAAGGCGCACGTGGATTTCTACCAAACGACGTGCTAAGCATGCCGATGCTGCTCTTTTTAGCACCCGCGCACGGATTCGTGCGAAAACGTGTTTTAAGCATGCACATGCATCTTTTGGTAGACGCGGATGAAGTTTTCTGCAAAACCACAAGATGTGCATGCAAATGGTGCTCTTGGCAGAACGCGCACGTGGATTTCTACCAAACGACGTGCTAAGCATGCCGATGCTGCTCTTTTTAGCACCCGCGCACGGATTTGTGCGAAAACGCGTTTTAAGCATGCACATGCATCTTTTGGTAGACGAGATTGAAGTTTTCTGCAAAACCACAAGATGTGCATGCAAATGGTGCTCTTGGCAGAACGCGTACGTGGATTTCTACCAAACGACGTGCTAAGCATGCCGATGCTGCTCTTTTTAGCACCCGCGCACGGATTCGTGCGAAAACGCGTTTTAAGCATGCACATGCATCTTTTGGTAGACGAGATTGAAGTTTTCTGCAAAACCACAATATGTGCATGCAAATGGTGCTTTTCGCAGAACGCGCACGTGGATTTCTACCAAACAACGCGCTAAGCATGCCGATGCTGCTCTTTTTAGCACCCGCGCACGGATTCGTGCGAAAACGCGTTTTAAGCATGCACATGCATATTTTGGTAGACGAGATTGAAGTTTTCTGCAAAACCACAAGATGTGCATGCAAATGGTGCTTTTCGCAGAACGCCCACGTGGATTTCTACCAAACAACGTGCTAAGCATGCCCATGCTGCTCTTTTTAGCACCCGCGCACGTATTTGTGCGAAAACGCGTTTTAAGCATGCACATGCATCTTTTGGTAGACGAGATTGAAGTTTTCTGCAAAACCACAAGATGTGCATGCAAATGGTGCTTTTCGCAGAACGCGCACGTGGATTTCTACCAAACAACGTGCTAAGCATGCCGATGCTGCTCTTTTTAGCACCCGCGCACGGATTCGTGCGAAAACGCGTTTTAAGCATGCACATGCATCTTTTGGTAGAGGAGATTGAAGTTTTCTGCAAAACCACAAGATGTGCATGCAAATGGTGCTTTTCGCAGAACGCGCACGTGGATTTCTACCAAACAACGTGCTAAGCATGCCGATGCTGCTCTTTTTAGCACCCGCGCACGGATTCGTGCGAAAACGCGTTTTAAGCATGCACATGCATCTTTTGGTAGACGAGATTGAAGTTTTCTGCAAAACCACAAGATGTGCATGCAAATGGTGCTTTTCGCAGAACGCGCACGTGGATTTCTACCAAACAACGTGCTAAGCATGCCGATGCTGCTCTTTTTAGCACCCGCGCACGGATTCGTGCGAAAACGCGTTTTAAGCATGCACATGCATCTTTTGGTAGACGAGATTGAAGTTTTCTGCAATACCACAAGATGTGCATGCAAATGGTGCTTTTGGCAGAACGCGCACGTGGATTTCTACCAAACGACGTGCTAAGCATGCCGATGCTGCTTTTTTTAGCACCCGCGCACGGATTCGTGCGAAAACGCGTTTTAAGCATGCACATGCATCTTTTGGTAGACGAGATTGAAGTTTTCTGCAATACCACAAGATGTGCATGCAAATGGTGCTTTTGGCAGAACGCGCACGTGGATTTCTACCAAACGACGTGCTAAGCATGCCGATGCTGCTCTTTTTAGCACCCGCGCACGGATTCGTGCGAAAACGCGTTTTAAGCATGCACATGCATCTTTTGGTGGACGAGATTGAAGTTTTCTGCAAAACCACAAGATGTGCATGCAAATGGTGCTTTTCGCAGAACGCGCACGTGGATTTCTACCAAACAACGTGCTAAGCATGCCGATGCTGCTCTTTTTAGCACCCGCGCACGGATTCGTGCGAAAACGCGTTTTAAGCATGCACATGCATCTTTTGGTAGACGAGATTGAAGTTTTCTGCAAAACCACAAGATGTGCATGCAAATGGTGCTTTTCGCAGAACGCGCACGTGGATTTCTACCAAACAACGTGCTAAGCATGCCGATGCTGCTCTTTTTAGCACCCGCGCACGGATTCGTGCGAAAACGCGTTTTAAGCATGCACATGCATCTTTTGGTAGACGAGATTGAAGTTTTCTGCAATACCACAAGATGTGCATGCAAATGGTGCTTTTGGCAGAACGCGCACGTGGATTTCTACCAAACGACGTGCTAAGCATGCCGATGCTGCTCTTTTTAGCACCCGCGCACGGATTCGTGCGAAAACGCGTTTTAAGCATGCACATGCATCTTTTGGTAGACGCGGATGAAGTTTTCTGCAAAACCACAAGATGTGCATGCAAATGGTGCTCTTGGCAGAACGCGCACGTGGATTTCTACCAAACGACGTGCTAAGCATGCCGATGCTGCTCTTTTTAGCACCCGCGCACGGATTCGTGCGAAAACGCGTTTTAAGCATGCACATGCATCTTTTGGTAGACGAGATTGAAGTTTTCTGCAAAACCACAAGATGTGCATGCAAATGGTGCTTTTCGCAGAACGCGCACGTGGATTTCTACCAAACAACGTGCTAAGCATGACGATGCTGCTCTTTTTAGCACCCGCGCACGGATTCGTGCGAAAACGCGTTTTAAGCATGCACATGCATCTTTTGGTAGACGAGATTGAAGTTTTCTGCAATACCACAAGATGTGCATGCAAATGGTGCTTTTGGCAGAACGCGCACGTGGATTTCTACCAAACGACGTGCTAAGCATGCCGATGCTGCTCTTTTTAGCACCCGCGCACGGATTCGTGCGAAAACGCGTTTTAAGCATGCACATGCATCTTTTGGTAGACGCGGATGAAGTTTTCTGCAAAACCACAAGATGTGCATGCAAATGGTGCTCTTGGCAGAACGCGCACGTGGATTTCTACCAAACGACGTGCTAAGCATGCCGATGCTGCTCTTTTTAGCACCCGCGCACGGATTTGTGCGAAAACGCGTTTTAAGCATGCACATGCATCTTTTGGTAGACGAGATTGAAGTTTTCTGCAAAACCACAAGATGTGCATGGAAATGGTGCTCTTGGCAGAACGCGTACGTGGATTTCTACCAAACGACGTGCTAAGCATGCCGATGCTGCTCTTTTTAGCACCCGCGCACGGATTCGTGCGAAAACGCGTTTTAAGCATGCACATGCATCTTTTGGTAGACGAGATTGAAGTTTTCTGCAAAACCACAAGATGTGCATGCAAATGGTGCTTTTCGCAGAACGCGCACGTGGATTTCTACCAAACAACGTGCTAAGCATGCCGATGCTGCTCTTTTTAGCACCCGCGCACGGATTCGTGCGAAAACGCGTTTTAAGCATGCACATGCATCTTTTGGTAGACGAGATTGAAGTTTACCTGCAATACCACAAGATGTGCATGCAAATGGTGCTTTTGGCAGAAGGCGCACGTGGATTTCTACCAAACGACGTGCTAAGCATGCCGATGCTGCTCTTTTTAGCACCCGCGCACGGATTCGTGCGAAAACGTGTTTTAAGCATGCACATGCATCTTTTGGTAGACGCGGATGAAGTTTTCTGCAAAACCACAAGATGTGCATGCAAATGGTGCTTTTCGGAGAACGCGCACGTGGATTTCTACCAAACAACGTGCTAAGCATGCCGATGCTGCTCTTTTTAGCACCCGCGCACGGATTCGTGCGAAAACGCGTTTTAAGCATGCACATGCATCTTTTGGTAGACGAGATTGAAGTTTTCTGCAAAACCACAAGATGCGCATGCAAATGGTGCTTTTCGCAGAACGCGCACGTGGATTTCTACCAAACAACGTGCTAAGCATGCCGATGCTGCTCTTTTTAGCACCCGCGCACGGATTCGTGCGAAAACGCGTTTTAAGCATGCACATGCATCTTTTGGTAGACGAGATTGAAGTTTTCTGCAAAACCACAAGATGTGCATGCAAATGGTGCTTTTCGCAGAACGCGCACGTGGATTTCTACCAAACAACGTGCTAAGCATGCCGATGCTGCTCTTTTTAGCACCCGCGCACGGATTCGTGCGAAAACGCGTTTTAAGCATGCACATGCATCTTTTGGTAGACGAGATTGAAGTTTTCTGCAAAACCACAATATGTGCATGCAAATGGTGCTTTTCGCAGAACGCGCACGTGGATTTCTACCAAACAACGTGCTAAGCATGCCGATGCTGCTCTTTTTAGCACCCGCGCACGGATTCGTGCGAAAACGCGTTTTAAGCATGCACATGCATCTTTTGGTAGACGAGATTGAAGTTTTCTGCAAAACCACAATATGTGCATGCAAATGGTGCTTTTCGCAGAACGCGCACGTGGATTTCTACCAAACAACGTGCTAAGCATGCCGATGCTGCTCTTTTTAGCACCCGCGCACGGATTCGTGCGAAAACGCGTTTTAAGCATGCACATGCATCTTTTGGTAGACGAGATTGAAGTTTTCTGCAAAACCACAAGATGTGCATGCAAATGGTGCTTTTCGCAGAACGCCCACGTGGATTTCTACCAAACAACGTGCTAAGCATGCCGATGCTGCTCTTTTTAGCACCCGCGCACGGATTTGTGCGAAAACGCGTTTTAAGCATGCACATGCATCTTTTGGTAGACGAGATTGAAGTTTTCTGCAAAACCACAAGATGTGCATGCAAATGGTCCTTTTCGCAGAACGCGCACGTGGATTTCTACCAAACAACGTGCTAAGCATGCCGATGCTGCTCTTTTTAGCACCCGCGCACGGATTCGTGCGAAAACGCGTTTTAAGCATGCACATGCATCTTTTGGTAGACGAGATTGAAGTTTTCTGCAAAACCACAATATGTGCATGCAAATGGTGCTTTTCGCAGAACGCGCACGTGGATTTCTACCAAACAACGTGCTAAGCATGCCGATGCTGCTCTTTTTAGCACCCGCGCACGGGTTCATGCGAAAACGCGTTTTAAGCATGCACATGCATCTTTTGGTAGACGAGATTGAAGTTTTCTGCAAAACCACAAGATGTGCATGCAGATGGTGCTTTTCGCACAACGCGCACGTGGAGTTCTACCAAACAACGTGCTAAGCATGCCGATGCTGCTCTTTTTAGCACCCGCGCACGGATTCGTGCGAAAACGCGTTTTAAGCATGCACATGCATCTTTTGGTAGACGAGATTGAAGTTTTCTGCAAAACCACAAGATGTGCATGCAAATGGTGCTTTTCGCAGAACGCGCACGTGGATTTCTACCAAACAACGTGCTAAGCATGCCGATGCTGCTCTTTTTAGCACCCGCGCACGGATTCGTGCGAAAACGCGTTTTAAGCATGCACATGCATCTTTTGGTAGACGAGATTGAAGTTTTCTGCAATACCACAAGATGTGCATGCAAATGGTGCTTTTGGCAGAACGCGCACGTGGATTTCTACCAAACGACGTGCTAAGCAAGCCGATGCTGCTCTTTTTAGCACCCGCGCACGGATTCGTGCGAAAACGCGTTTTAAGCATGCACATGCATCTTTTGGTAGACGCGGATGAAGTTTTCTGCAAAACCACAAGATGTGCATGCAAATGGTGCTCTTGGCAGAACGCGCACGTGGATTTCTACCAAACGACGTGCTAAGCATGCCGATGCTGCTCTTTTTAGCACCCGCGCACGGATTTGTGCGAAAACGCGTTTTAAGCATGCACATGCATCTTTTGGTAGACGAGATTGAAGTTTTCTGCAAAACCACAAGATGTGCATGCAAATGGTGCTGTTGGCAGAACGCGTACGTGGATTTCTACCAAACGACGTGCTAAGCATGGCGATGCTGCTCTTTTTAGCACCCGCGCACGGATTCGTGCGAAGACGCGTTTTAAGCATGCACATGCATCTTTTGGTAGACGAGATTGAAGTTTTCTGCAAAACCGCAAGATGTGCATGCAAATGGTGCTTTTCGCACAACGCGCACGTGGAGTTCTACCAAGCAACGTGCTAAGCATGCCGATGCTGCTCTTTTTAGCACCCGCGCACGGATTCGTGTGAAAACGCGTTTTAAGCATGCACATGCATCTTTTGGTAGACGAGATTGAAGTTTTCTGCAAAACCACAAGATGTGCATGCAAATGGTGCTTTTCGCAGAACGCGCACGTGGATTTCTGCCAAACAACGTGCTAAGCATGCCGATGCTGCTCTTTTTAGCACCCGCGCACGGATTCGTGCGAAAACGCGTTTTAAGCATGCACATGCATCTTTTGGTAGACGAGATTGAAGTTTTCTGCAAACACAAGATGTGCATGCAAATGGTGCTTTTCGCAGAACGCGCACGTGGATTTCTACCCCCAAACAACGTGCTAAGCATGCCGATGCTGTTCTTTTTAGCACCCGCGCACGGATTCGTGCGAAAACGCGTTTTAAGCATGCACATGCATCTTTTGGTAGACGAGATTGAAGTTTTCTGCAAAACCACAAGATGTGCATGCAAATGGTGCTTTTCGCAGAACGCGCACGTGGATTTCTAAAAAACAACGTGCTAAGCATGCCGATGCTGCTCTTTTTAGCACCCGCGCACGGATTCGTGCGAAAGCGCGTTTTAAGCATGCACATGCATCTTTGGTAGACGAGATTGAAGTTTTCTGCAAAACCACAAGATGTGCATGCAAATGGTGCTTTTCGCAGAACGCCCACGTGGATTTCTACCAAACAACGTGCTAAGCATGCCGATGCTGCTCTTTTTAGCACCCGCGCACGGATTCGTGCGAAAACGCGTTTTAAGCATGCACATGCATCTTTTGGTAGACGAGATTGAAGTTTTTCTGCAAAACCACAAGATGTGCATGCAAATGGTGCTTTTCGCAGAACGCGCACGTGGATTTCTACCAAACAACGTGCTAAGCATGCCTATGCTGCTCTTTTTAGCACCCGCGCACGGATTCGTGCGAAAACGCGTTTTAAGCATGCACATGCATCTTTTGGTAGACGAGATTGAAGTTTTCTGCAAAACCACAATATGTGCATGCAAATGGTGCTTTTGGCAGAGCGCGCACGTGGATTTCTACCAAACGACGTGCTAAGCATGCCGATGCTGCTCTTTTTAGCACCCGCGCACGGATTCGTGCGAAAGCGCGTTTTAAGCATGCACATGCATCTTTTGGTAGACGAGATTGAAGTTTTCTGCAAAACCACAAGATGTGCATGCAAATGGTGCTTTTCGCAGAACGCCCACGTGGATTTCTACCAAACAACGTGCTAAGCATGCCGATGCTGCTCTTTTTAGCACCCGCGCACGGATTCGTGCGAAAACGCGTTTTTAAGCATGCACATGCATCTTTTGGTAGACGAGATTGAAGTTTTCTGCAAAACCACAAGATGTGCATGCAAATGGTGCTTTTCGCAGAACGCGCACGTGGATTTCTACCAAACAACGTGCTAAGCATGCCGATGCTGCTCTCTTTAGCACCCGCGCACGGATTCGTGCGAAAACGCGTTTTAAGCATGCACATGCATCTTTTGGTAGACGAGATTGAAGTTTTCTGCAAAACCACAAGATGTGCATGCAAATGGTGCTTTTGGCAGAACGCGCACGTGGATTTCTACCAAACGACGTGCTAAGCATGCCGATGCTGCTCTTTTTAGCACCCGCGCACGGATTCGCGCGAAAACGCGTTTTAAGCATGCACATGCATCTTTTGGTAGACGCGGATGAAGTTTTCTGCAAAACCACAAGATGTGCATGCAAATGGTGCTTTTGCCAGAACGGGCACGTGGATTTCTACCAAACGACGTGCTAAGCATGCCGATGCTGCTCTTTTTAGCACCCGCGCACGGATTTGTGCGAAAACGCGTTTTAAGCATGCACATGCATCTTTTGGTAGACGAGATTGAAGTTTTCTGCAAAACCACAAGATGTGCATGCAAATGGTGCTTTTCGCAGAACGCGCACGTGGATTTCTACCAAATAACGTGCTAAGCATGCCGATGCTGCTCTTTTAGCACCCGCGCACGGATTCGTGCGAAAACGCGTTTTAAGCTTGCACATGCATCTTTTGGTAGACGCGATGAAGTTTTCTGCAAAACCACAAGATGTGCATGCAAATGGTGCTTTTGGCAGAACGCGCACGTGGATTTCTACCAAACGACGTGCTAAGCATGCCGATGCTGCTCTTTTTAGCACCCGCGCACTGATTCGTGCGAAAACGCGTTTTAAGCATGCACATGCATCTTTTGGTAGACGCGGATGAAGTTTTCTGCAAAACCACAAGATGTGCATGCAAATGGTGCTCTTGGCAGAACGCGCACGTGGATTTCTACCAAACAACGTGCTAAGCATGCCGATGCTGCTCTTTTTAGCACCCGCGCACGGATTCGTGCGAAAACGTGTTTTAAGCATGCACATGCATCTTTTGGTAGACGCGGATGAAGTTTTCTGCAAAAGCACAAGATGTGCATGCAAATGGTGCTTTTCCCAGAACGCGCACGTGGATTTCTACCAAACAACGTGCTAAGCATGCCGATGCTGCTCTTTTTAGCACCCGCGCACGGATTCGTGCGAAAACGCGTTTTAAGCTTGCACATGCATGTTTTGGTAGACGCGGATGAAGTTTTCTGCAAAACCACAAGATGTGCATGCAAAAGGTGCTCTTGGCAGAACGCGCACGTGGATTTCTACCAAACGACGTGCTAAGCATGCCGATGCTGCTCTTTTTAGCACCCGCGCACGGATTTGTGCGAAAACGCGTTTTAAGCATGCACATGCATCTTTTGGTAGACGAGATTGAAGTTTTCTGCAAAACCACAAGATGTGCATGCAAATGGTGCTTTTGGCAGAACGCGCACGTGGATTTCTACCAAACGACGTGCTAAGCATGCCGATGCAGCTCTTTTTAGCACCCGCGCACGGATTCGTGCGAAAGCGCGTTTTAAGCATGCACATGCATCTTTTGGTAGACGAGATTGAAGTTTTCTGCAAAACCACAAGATGTGCATGCAAATGGTGCTTTTCGCAGAACGCCCACGTGGATTTCTACCAAACAACGTGCTAAGCATGCCGATGCTGCTCTTTTTAGCACCCGCGCACGGATTCGTGCGAAAACGCGTTTTAAGCATGCACATGCATCTTTTGGTAGACGAGATTGAAGTTTTCTGCAAAACCACAAGATGTGCATGCAAATGGTGCTTTTCGCAGAACGCGCACGTGGATTTCTACCAAACAACGTGCTAAGCATGCCGATGCTGCTCTCTTTAGCACCCGCGCACGGATTCGTGCGAAAACGCGTTTTAAGCATGCACATGCATCTTTTGGTAGACGAGATTGAAGTTTTCTGCAAAACCACAAGATGTGCATGCAAATGGTGCTTTTGGCAGAACGCGCACGTGGATTTCTACCAAACGACGTGCTAAGCATGCCGATGCTGCTCTTTTTAGCACCCGCGCACGGATTCGCGCGAAAACGCGTTTTAAGCATGCACATGCATCTTTTGGTAGACGCGGATGAAGTTTTCTGCAAAACCACAAGATGTGCATGCAAATGGTGCTTTTGCCAGAACGGGCACGTGGATTTCTACCAAACGACGTGCTAAGCATGCCGATGCTGCTCTTTTTAGCACCCGCGCACGGATTTGTGCGAAAACGCGTTTTAAGCATGCACATGCATCTTTTGGTAGACGAGATTGAAGTTTTCTGCAAAACCACAAGATGTGCATGCAAATGGTGCTTTTCGCAGAACGCGCACGTGGATTTCTACCAAACAACGTGCTAAGCATGCCGATGCTGCTCTTTTTAGCACCCGCGCACGGATTCGTGCGAAAACGCGTTTTAAGCTTGCACATGCATCTTTTGGTAGACGCGGATGAAGTTTTCTGCAAAACCACAAGATGTGCATGCAAATGGTGCTTTTGGCAGAACGCGCACGTGGATTTCTACCAAACGACGTGCTAAGCATGCCGATGCTGCTCTTTTTAGCACCCGCGCACGGATTCGTGCGAAAACGCGTTTTAAGCATGCACATGCATCTTTTGGTAGACGCGGATGAAGTTTTCTGCAAAACCACAAGATGTGCATGCAAATGGTGCTCTTGGCAGAACGCGCACGTGGATTTCTACCAAACAACGTGCTAAGCATGCCGATGCTGCTCTTTTTAGCACCCGCGCACGGATTCGTGCGAAAACGTGTTTTAAGCATGCACATGCATCTTTTGGTAGACGCGGATGAAGTTTTCTGCAAAAGCACAAGATGTGCATGCAAATGGTGCTTTTCCCAGAACGCGCACGTGGATTTCTACCAAACAACGTGCTAAGCATGCCGATGCTGCTCTTTTTAGCACCCGCGCACGGATTCGTGCGAAAACGCGTTTTAAGCTTGCACATGCATGTTTTGGTAGACGCGGATGAAGTTTTCTGCAAAACCACAAGATGTGCATGCAAATGGTGCTCTTGGCAGAACGCGCACGTGGATTTCTACCAAACGACGTGCTAAGCATGCCGATGCTGCTCTTTTTAGCACCCGCGCACGGATTTGTGCGAAAACGCGTTTTAAGCATGCACATGCATCTTTTGGTAGACGAGATTGAAGTTTTCTGCAAAACCACAAGATGTGCATGCAAATGGTGCTTTTGGCAGAACGCGCACGTGGATTTCTACCAAACGACGTGCTAAGCATGCCGATGCAGCTCTTTTTAGCACCCGCGCACAGATTCGCGCGAAAACGCGTTTTAAGCATGCACATGCATCTTTTGGTAGACGCGGATGAAGTTTTCTGCAAAACCACAAGATGTGCATGCAAATGGTGCTTTTGGCAGAACGCGCACGTGGATTTCTACCAAACGACGTGCTAAGCATGCCGATGCTGCTCTTTTTAGCACCCGCGCACGGATTTGTGCGAAAACGCGTTTTAAGCATGCACATGCATCTTTTGGTAGACGAGATTGAAGTTTTCTGCAAAACCACAAGATGCGCATGCAAATGGTGCTTTTCGCAGAACGCGCACGTGGATTTCTACCAAACAACGTGCTAAGCATGCCGATGCTGCTCTTTTTAGCACCCGCGCACGGATTCGTGCGAAAACGCGTTTTAAGCATGCACATGCATCTTTTGGTAGACGAGATTGAAGTTTTCTGCAAAACCACAAGATGTGCATGCAAATGGTGCTTTTCGCAGAACGCGCACGTGGATTTCTACCAAACAACGTGCTAAGCATGCCGATGCTGCTCTTTTTAGCACCCGCGCACGGATTCGTACGAAAACGCGTTTTAAGCATGCACATGCATCTTTTGGTAGACGAGATTGAAGTTTTCTGCAAAACCACAATATGTGCATGCAAATGGTGCTTTTCGCAGAACGCGCACGTGGATTTCTACCAAACAACGTGCTAAGCATGCCGATGCTGCTCTTTTTAGCACCCGCGCACGGATTCGTGCGAAAACGCGTTTTAAGCATGCACATGCATCTTTTGGTAGACGAGATTGAAGTTTTCTGCAAAACCACAATATGTGCATGCAAATGGTGCTTTTCGCAGAACGCGCACGTGGATTTCTACCAAACAACGTGCTAAGCATGCCGATGCTGCTCTTTTTAGCACCCGCGCACGGATTCGTGCGAAAACGCGTTTTAAGCATGCACATGCATCTTTTGGTAGACGAGATTGAAGTTTTCTGCAAAACCACAAGATGTGCATGCAAATGGTGCTTTTCGCAGAACGCCCACGTGGATTTCTACCAAACAACGTGCTAAGCATGCCGATGCTGCTCTTTTTAGCACCCGCGCACGGATTTGTGCGAAAACGCGTTTTAAGCATGCACATGCATCTTTTGGTAGACGAGATTGAAGTTTTCTGCAAAACCACAAGATGTGCATGCAAATGGTCCTTTTCGCAGAACGCGCACGTGGATTTCTACCAAACAACGTGCTAAGCATGCCGATGCTGCTCTTTTTAGCACCCGCGCACGGATTCGTGCGAAAACGCGTTTTAAGCATGCACATGCATCTTTTGGTAGACGAGATTGAAGTTTTCTGCAAAACCACAATATGTGCATGCAAATGGTGCTTTTCGCAGAACGCGCACGTGGATTTCTACCAAACAACGTGCTAAGCATGCCGATGCTGCTCTTTTTAGCACCCGCGCACGGGTTCGTGCGAAAACGCGTTTTAAGCATGCACATGCATCTTTTGGTAGACGAGATTGAAGTTTTCTGCAAAACCACAAGATGTGCATGCAAATGGTGCTTTTCGCACAACGCGCACGTGGAGTTCTACCAAACAACGTGCTAAGCATGCCGATGCTGCTCTTTTTAGCACCCGCGCACGGATTCGTGCGAAAACGCGTTTTAAGCATGCACATGCATCTTTTGGTAGACGAGATTGAAGTTTTCTGCAAAACCACAAGATGTGCATGCAAATGGTGCTTTTCGCAGAACGCGCACGTGGATTTCTACCAAACAACGTGCTAAGCATGCCGATGCTGCTCTTTTTAGCACCCGCGCACGGATTCGTGCGAAAACGCGTTTTAAGCATGCACATGCATCTTTTGGTAGACGAGATTGAAGTTTTCTGCAAAACCACAAGATGTGCATGCAAATGGTGCTTTTCGCAGAACGCGCACGTGGATTTCTACCAAACAACGTGCTAAGCATGCCGATGCTGCTCTTTTTAGCACCCGCGCACGGATTCGTGCGAAAACGCGTTTTAAGCATGCACATGCATCTTTTGGTAGACGAGATTGAAGTTTTCTGCAATACCACAAGATGTGCATGCAAATGGTGCTTTTGGCAGAACGCGCACGTGGATTTCTACCAAACGACGTGCTAAGCATGCCGATGCTGCTCTTTTTAGCACCCGCGCACGGATTCGTGCGAAAACGCGTTTTAAGCATGCACATGCATCTTTTGGTAGACGCGGATGAAGTTTTCTGCAAAACCACAAGATGTGCATGCAAATGGTGCTCTTGGCAGAACGCGCACGTGGATTTCTACCAAACGACGTGCTAAGCATGCCGATGCTGCTCTTTTTAGCACCCGCGCACGGATTTGTGCGAAAACGCGTTTTAAGCATGCACATGCATCTTTTGGTAGACGAGATTGAAGTTTTCTGCAAAACCACAAGATGTGCATGCAAATGGTGCTGTTGGCAGAACGCGTACGTGGATTTCTACCAAACGACGTGCTAAGCATGGCGATGCTGCTCTTTTTAGCACCCGCGCACGGATTCGTGCGAAGACGCGTTTTAAGCATGCACATGCATCTTTTGGTAGACGAGATTGAAGTTTTCTGCAAAACCGCAAGATGTGCATGCAAATGGTGCTTTTCGCACAACGCGCACGTGGAGTTCTACCAAACAACGTGCTAAGCATGCCGATGCTGCTCTTTTTAGCACCCGCGCACGGATTCGTGCGAAAACGCGTTTTAAGCATGCACATGCATCTTTTGGTAGACGAGATTGAAGTTTTCTGCAAAACCACAAGATGTGCATGCAAATGGTGCTTTTCGCAGAACGCGCACGTGGATTTCTACCAAACAACGTGCTAAGCATGCCGATGCTGCTCTTTTTAGCACCCGCGCACGGATTCGTGCGAAAACGCGTTTTAAGCATGCACATGCATCTTTTGGTAGACGAGATTGAAGTTTTCTGCAAAACCACAAGATGTGCATGCAAATGGTGCTTTTCGCAGAACGCGCACGTGGATTTCTACCAAACAACGTGCTAAGCATGCCGATGCTGCTCTTTTTAGCACCCGCGCACGGATTCGTGCGAAAACGCGTTTTAAGCATGCACATGCATCTTTTGGTAGACGAGATTGAAGTTTTCTGCAAAACCACAAGATGTGCATGCAAATGGTGCTTTTCGCAGAACGCGCACGTGGATTTCTAAAAAACAACGTGCTAAGCATGCCGATGCTGCTCTTTTTAGCACCCGCGCACGGATTCGTGCGAAAGCGCGTTTTAAGCATGCACATGCATCTTTTGGTAGACGAGATTGAAGTTTTCTGCAAAACCACAAGATGTGCATGCAAATGGTGCTTTTCGCAGAACGCCCACGTGGATTTCTACCAAACAACGTGCTAAGCATGCCGATGCTGCTCTTTTTAGCACCCGCGCACGGATTCGTGCGAAAACGCGTTTTAAGCATGCACATGCATCTTTTGGTAGACGAGATTGAAGTTTTCTGCAAAACCACAAGATGTGCATGCAAATGGTGCTTTTCGCAGAACGCGCACGTGGATTTCTACCAAACAACGTGCTAAGCATGCCGATGCTGCTCTTTTTAGCACCCGCGCACGGATTCGTGCGAAAACGCGTTTTAAGCATGCACATGCATCTTTTGGTAGACGAGATTGAAGTTTTCTGCAAAACCACAAGATGTGCATGCAAATGGTGCTTTTGGCAGAACGCGCACGTGGATTTCTACCAAACGACGTGCTAAGCATGCCGATGCTGCTCTTTTTAGCACCCGCGCACGGATTCGTGCGAAAGCGCGTTTTAAGCATGCACATGCATCTTTTGGTAGACGAGATTGAAGTTTTCTGCAGAACCACAAGATGTGCATGCAAATGGTGCTTTTCGCAGAACGCCCACGTGGATTTCTACCAAACAACGTGCTAAGCATGCCGATGCTGCTCTTTTTAGCACCCGCGCACGGATTCGTGCGAAAACGCGTTTTAAGCATGCACATGCATCTTTTGGTAGACGAGATTGAAGTTTTCTGCAAAACCACAAGATGTGCATGCAAATGGTGCTTTTCGCAGAACGCGCACGTGGATTTCTACCAAACAACGTGCTAAGCATGCCGATGCTGCTCTTTTTAGCACCCGCGCACGGATTCGTGCGAAAACGCGTTTTAAGCATGCACATGCATCTTTTGGTAGACGAGATTGAAGTTTTCTGCAAAACCACAAGATGTGCATGCAAATGGTGCTTTTGGCAGAACGCGCACGTGGATTTCTACCAAACGACGTGCTAAGCATGCCGATGCTGCTCTTTTTAGCACCCGCGCACGGATTCGCGCGAAAACGCGTTTTAAGCATGCACATGCATCTTTTGGTAGACGCGGATGAAGTTTTCTGCAAAACCACAAGATGTGCATGCAAATGGTGCTTTTGCCAGAACGGGCACGTGGATTTCTACCAAACGACGTGCTAAGCATGCCGATGCTGCTCTTTTTAGCACCCGCGCACGGATTTGTGCGAAAACGCGTTTTAAGCATGCACATGCATCTTTTGGTAGACGAGATTGAAGTTTTCTGCAAAACCACAAGATGTGCATGCAAATGGTGCTTTTCGCAGAACGCGCACGTGGATTTCTACCAAACAACGTGCTAAGCATGCCGATGCTGCTCTTTTTAGCACCCGCGCACGGATTCGTGCGAAAACGCGTTTTAAGCTTGCACATGCATCTTTTGGTAGACGCGGATGAAGTTTTCTGCAAAACCACAAGATGTGCATGCAAATGGTGCTTTTGGCAGAACGCGCACGTGGATTTCTACCAAACGACGTGCTAAGCATGCCGATGCTGCTCTTTTTAGCACCCGCGCACGGATTCGTGCGAAAACGACACACGCGAGACAGATCATGCATCTTTTGGTAGACGCGGATGAAGTTTTCTGCAAAACCACAAGATGTGCATGCAAATGGTGCTCTTGGCAGAACGCGCCGTGGATTTCTACCAAACAACGTGCTAAGCATGCCGATGCTGCTCTTTTTAGCACCCGCGCACGGATTCGTGCGAAAACGTGTTTTAAGCATGCACATGCATCTTTTGGTAGACGCGGATGAAGTTTTCTGCAAAAGCACAAGATGTGCATGCAATGGTGCTTTTCCCAGAACGCGCACGTGGATTTCTACCAAACAACGTGCTAAGCATGCCGATGCTGCTCTTTTTAGCACCCGCGCACGATTCGTGCGAAAACGCGTTTTAAGCTTGCACATGCATGTTTTGGTAGACGCGGATGAAGTTTTCTGCAAAACCACAAGATGTGCATGCAAATGGTGCTCTTGGCAGAACGCGCACGTGGATTTCTACCAAACGACGTGCTAAGCATGCCGATGCTGCTCTTTTTAGCACCCGCGCACGGATTCGTGCGGAAAGCGCGTTTTAAGCATGCACATGCATCTTTTGGTAGACGAGATTGAAGTTTTCTGCAACACCACAAGATGTGCATGCAAATGGTGCTTTTCGCAGAACGCGCACGTGGATTTCTACCAAACAACGTGCTAAGCATGCCGATGCTGCTCTTTTTAGCACCCGCGCACGGATTCGTGCGAAAACGCGTTTTAAGCATGCACATGCATCTTTTGGTAGACGAGATTGAAGTTTTCTGCAAAACCACAATATGTGCATGCAAATGGTGCTTTTCGCAGAACGCGCACGTGGATTTCTACCAAACAACGTGCTAAGCATGCCGATGCTGCTCTTTTTAGCACCCGCGCACGGATTCGTGCGAAAACGCGTTTTAAGCATGCACATGCATCTTTTGGTAGACGAGATTGAAGTTTTCTGCAAAACCACAAGATGTGCATGCAAATGGTGCTTTTGGCAGAACGCGCACGTGGATTTCTACCAAACGACGTGCTAAGCATGCCGATGCTGCTCTTTTTAGCACCCGCGCACGGATTCGCGCGAAAACGCGTTTTAAGCATGCACAAGCATCTTTTGGTAGACGCGGATGAAGTTTTCTGCAAAACCACAAGATGTGCATGCAAATGGTGCTTTTGCCAGAACGGGCACGTGGATTTCTACCAAACGACGTGCTAAGCATGCCGATGCTGCTCTTTTTAGCACCCGCGCACGGATTTGTGCGAAAACGCGTTTTAAGCATGCACATGCATCTTTGGTAGACGAGATTGAAGTTTTCTGCAAAACCACAAGATGTGCATGCAAATGGTGCTTTTCGCAGAACGCGCACGTGGATTTCTACCAAACAACGTGCTAAGCATGCCGATGCTGCTCTTTTTAGCACCCGCGCACGGATTCGTGCGAAAACGCGTTTTAAGCATGCACATGCATCTTTTGGTAGACGAGATTGAAGTTTTCTGCAAAACCACAAGATGTGCATGCAAATGGTGCTTTTCGCAGAACGCGCACGTGGATTTCTAAAAAACAACGTGCTAAGCATGCCGATGCTGCTCTTTTTAGCACCCGCGCACGGATTCGTGCGAAAGCGCGTTTTAAAGCATGCACATGCATCTTTTGGTAGACGAGATTGAAGTTTTCTGCAAAACCACAAGATGTGCATGCAAATGGTGCTTTTCGCAGAACGCCCACGTGGATTTCTACCAAACAACGTGCTAAGCATGCCGATGCTGCTCTTTTTAGCACCCGCGCACGGATTCGTGCGAAAACGCGTTTTAAGCATGCACATGCATCTTTTGGTAGACGAGATTGAAGTTTTCTGCAAAACCACAAGATGTGCATGCAAATGGTGCTTTTCGCAGAACGCGCACGTGGATTTCTACCAAACAACGTGCTAAGCATGCCGATGCTGCTCTTTTTAGCACCCGCGCACGGATTCGTGCGAAAACGCGTTTTAAGCATGCACATGCATCTTTGGTAGACGAGATTGAAGTTTTCTGCAAAACCACAAGATGTGCATGCAAATGGTGCTTTTGGCAGAACGCGCACGTGGATTTCTACCAAACGACGTGCTAAGCATGCCGATGCTGCTCTTTTTAGCACCCGCGCACGGATTCGTGCGAAAGCGCGTTTTAAGCATGCACATGCATCTTTTGGTAGACGAGATTGAAGTTTTCTGCAAAACCACAAGATGTGCATGCAAATGGTGCTTTTCGCAGAACGCCCACGTGGATTTCTACCAAACAACGTGCTAAGCATGCCGATGCTGCTCTTTTTAGCACCCGCGCACGGATTCGTGCGAAAACGCGTTTTAAGCATGCACATGCATCTTTTGGTAGACGAGATTGAAGTTTTCTGCAAAACCACAAGATGTGCATGCAAATGGTGCTTTTCGCAGAACGCCGCACGTGGATTTCTACCAAACAACGTGCTAAGCATGCCGATGCTGCTCTTTTTAGCACCCGCGCACGGATTCGTGCGAAAACGCGTTTTAAGCATGCACATGCATCTTTTGGTAGACGAGATTGAAGTTTTCTGCAAAACCACAAGATGTGCATGCAAATGGTGCTTTTGGCAGAACGCGCACGTGGATTTCTACCAAACGACGTGCTAAGCATGCCGATGCTGCTCTTTTTAGCACCCGCGCCACGGATTCGCGCGAAAACGCGTTTTAAGCATGCACATGCATCTTTTGGTAGACGCGGATGAAGTTTTCTGCAAAACCACAAGATGTGCATGCAAATGGTGCTTTTGCCAGAACGGGCACGTGGATTTCTACCAAACGACGTGCTAAGCATGCCGATGCTGCTCTTTTTAGCACCCGCGCACGGATTTGTGCGAAAACGCGTTTTAAGCATGCACATGCATCTTTTGGTAGACGAGATTGAAGTTTTCTGCAAAACCACAAGATGTGCATGCAAATGGTGCTTTTTCGCAGAACGCGCACGTGGATTTCTACCAAACAACGTGCTAAGCAATGCCGATGTCTGCTCTTTTTAGCACCCGCACACGGATTCGTGCGAAAACGCGTTTTAAGCTTGCACATGCATCTTTTGGTAGACGCGGATGAAGTTTTCTGCAAAACCACAAGATGTGCATGCAAATGGTGCTTTTGGCAGAACGCGCACGTGGATTTCTACCAAACGACGTGCTAAGCATGCCGATGCTGCTCTTTTTAGCACCCGCGCACGGATTCGTGCGAAAACGCGTTTTAAGCATGCACATGCATCTTTTGGTAGACGCGGATGAAGTTTTCTGCAAAACCACAAGATGTGCATGCAAATGGTGCTCTTGGCAGAACGCGCACGTGGATTTCTACCAACAACGTGCTAAGCATGCCGATGCTGCTCTTTTTAGCACCCGCGCACGGATTCGTGCGAAAACGTGTTTTAAGCATGCACATGCATCTTTTGGTAGACGCGGATGAAGTTTTCTGCAAAAGCACAAGATGTGCATGCAAATGGTGCTTTTCCCAGAACGCGCACGTGGATTTCTACCAAACAACGTGCTAAGCATGCCGATGCTGCTCTTTTAGCACCCGCGCACGGATTCGTGCGAAAACGCGTTTTAAGCTTGCACATGCATGTTTTGGTAGACGCGGATGAAGTTTCTGCAAAACCACAAGATGT
Source organism: Dermacentor andersoni (assembly GCF_023375885.2). Lineage (NCBI taxonomy): Eukaryota > Metazoa > Arthropoda > Arachnida > Ixodida > Ixodidae > Dermacentor > Dermacentor andersoni. The sequence goes on from NW_027314990.1 coordinate 26,243, forward strand.
GCATGCAAATGTGCTCTTGGCAGAACGCGCACGTGGATTTCTACCAAAGACGTGCTAAGCATGCCGATGCTGCTCTTTTTAGCACCCGCGCACGGATTCGTGCGAAAGCGCGTTTTAAGCATGCACATGCATCTTTGGTAGACGAGATTGAAGTTTTCTGCAACACCACAAGATGTGCATGCAAATGGTGCTTTTCGCAGAACGCGCACGTGGATTTCTACCAAACAACGTGCTAAGCATGCCGATGCTGCTCTTTTTAGCACCCGCGCACGGATTCGTGCGAAAACGCGTTTTAAGCATGCACATGCATCTTTTGGTAGACGAGATTGAAGTTTTCTGCAAAACCACAATATGTGCATGCAAATGGTGCTTTTCGCAGAACGCGCACGTGGATTTCTACCAAACAACGTGCTAAGCATGCCGATGCTGCTCTTTTTAGCACCCGCGCACGGATTCGTGCGAAAACGCGTTTTAAGCATGCACATGCATCTTTTGGTAGACGAGATTGAAGTTTTCTGCAAAACCACAAGATGTGCATGCAAATGGTGCTTTTGGCAGAACGCGCACGTGGATTTCTACCAAAACGACGTGCTAAGCATGCCGATGCTGCTCTTTTTAGCACCCGCGCACGGATTCGCGCGAAAACGCGTTTTAAGCATGCACATGCATCTTTTGGTAGACGCGGATGAAGTTTTCTGCAAAACCACAAGATGTGCATGCAAATGGTGCTTTTGCCAGAACGGGCACGTGGATTTCTACCAAACGACGTGCTAAGCATGCCGATGCTGCTCTTTTTAGCACCCGCGCACGGATTTGTGCGAAAACGCGTTTTAAGCATGCACATGCATCTTTTGGTAGACGAGATTGAAGTTTTCTGCAAAACCACAAGATGTGCATGCAAATGGTGCTTTTCGCAGAACGCGCACGTGGATTTCTACCAAACAACGTGCTAAGCATGCCGATGCTGCTCTTTTTAGCACCCGCGCACGGATTCGTGCGAAAACGCGTTTTAAGCTTGCACATGCATCTTTTGGTAGACGCGGATGAAGTTTTCTGCAAAACCACAAGATGTGCATGCAAATGGTGCTTTTGGCAGAACGCGCACGTGGATTTCTACCAAACGACGTGCTAAGCATGCCGATGCTGCTCTTTTTAGCACCCGCGCACGGATTCGTGCGAAAACGCGTTTTAAGCATGCACATGCATCTTTTGGTAGACGCGGATGAAGTTTTCTGCAAAACCACAAGATGTGCATGCAAATGGTGCTCTTGGCAGAACGCGCACGTGGATTTCTACCAAACAACGTGCTAAGCATGCCGATGCTGCTCTTTTTAGCACCCGCGCACGGATTCGTGCGAAAACGTGTTTTAAGCATGCACATGCATCTTTTGGTAGACGCGGATGAAGTTTTCTGCAAAAGCACAAGATGTGCATGCAAATGGTGCTTTTCCCAGAACGCGCACGTGGATTTCTACCAAACAACGTGCTAAGCATGCCGATGCTGCTCTTTTTAGCACCCGCGCACGGATTCGTGCGAAAACGCGTTTTAAGCTTGCACATGCATGTTTTGGTAGACGCGGATGAAGTTTTCTGCAAAACCACAAGATGTGCATGCAAATGGTGCTCTTGGCAGAACGCGCACGTGGATTTCTACCAAACGACGTGCTAAGCATGCCGATGCTGCTCTTTTTAGCACCCGCGCACGGATTTGTGCGAAAAACGCGTTTTAAGCATGCACATGCATCTTTTGGTAGACGAGATTGAAGTTTTCTGCAAAACCGCAAGATGTGCATGCAAATGGTGCTTTTGGCAGAACGCGCACGTGGATTTCTACCAAACGACGTGCTAAGCATGCCGATGCAGCTCTTTTTAGCACCCGCGCACAGATTCGCGCGAAAACGCGTTTTAAGCATGCACATGCATCTTTTGGTAGACGCGGATGAAGTTTTCTGCAAAACCAACAAGATGTGCATGCAAATGGTGCTTTTCGCAGAACGCGCACGTGGATTTCTACCAAACGACGTGCTAAGCATGCCGATGCTGCTCTTTTTAGCACCCGCGCACGGATTCGTGCGAAAACGCGTTTTAAGCATGCACATGCATCTTTTGGTAGACGAGATTGAAGTTTTCTGCAAAACCACAAGATGTGCATGCAAATGGTGCTTTTGGCAGAACGCGCACGTGGATTTCTACCAAACGACGTGCTAAGCATGCCGATGTTGCTCTTTTTAGCACCCGCGCACGGATTCGCGCGAAAACGCGTTTTAAGCATGCACATGCATCTTTTGGTAGACGCGGATGAAGTTTTCTGCAAAACCACAAGATGTGCATGCAAATGGTGCTTTTGGCAGAACGCGCACGTGGATTTCTACCAAACGACGTGCTAAGCATGCCGATGCTGCTCTTTTTAGCACCCGCGAACCGATTTGTGCGAAAACGCGTTTTAAGCATGCACATGCATCTTTTGGTAGACGAGATTGAAGTTTCTGCAAAACCACAAGATGTGCATGCAAATGGTGCTTTTCGCAGAACGCGCACGTGGATTTCTACCAAACAACGTGCTAAGCATGCCGATGCTGCTCTTTTTAGCACCCGCGCACGGATTCGTGCGAAAACGCGTTTTAAGCATGCACATGCATCTTTTGGTAGACGAGATTGAAGTTTTCTGCAAAACCACAAGATGTGCATGCAAATGGTGCTTTTCGCAGAACGCGCACGTGGATTTCTAAAAAACAACGTGCTAAGCATGCCGATGCTGCTCTTTTTAGCACCCGCGCACGGATTCGTGCGAAAGCGCGTTTTAAGCATGCACATGCATCTTTTGGTAGACGAGATTGAAGTTTTCTGCAAAACCGCAAGATGTGCATGCAAATGGTGCTTTTGGCAGAACGCGCACGTGGATTTCTACCAAACGACGTGCTAAGCATGCCGATGCAGCTCTTTTTAGCACCCGCGCACAGATTCGCGCGAAAACGCGTTTTAAGCATGCACATGCATCTTTTGGTAGACGCGGATGAAGTTTTCTGCATAACCACAAGATGTGCATGCAAATGGTGCTTTTGGCAGAACGCGCACGTGGATTTCTACCAAACGACGTGCTAAGCATGCCGATGCTGTTCTTTTCAGCACCCGCGCACGGATTTGTGCGAAAACGCGTTTTAAAGCATGCACATGCATCTTTTGGTAGACGAGATTGAAGTTTTCTGCAAAACCACAAGATGTGCATGCAAATGGTGCTTTTCGCAGAACGCGCACGTGGATTTCTACCAAACACGTGCTAAGCATGCCGATGCTGCTCTTTTTAGCACCCGCGCACGGATTCGTGCGAAAACGCGTTTTAAGCTTGCACATGCATCTTTTGGTAGACGCGGATGAAGTTTTCTGCAAAACCACAAGATGTGCATGCAAATGGTGCTCTTGGCAGAACGCGCACGTGGATTTCTACCAAACGACGTGCTAAGCATGCCGATGCTGCTCTTTTTAGCACCCGCGCACGGATTTGTGCGAAAACGCGTTTTAAGCATGCACATGCATCTTTTGGTAGACGAGATTGAAGTTTTCTGCAAAACCACAAGATGTGCATGCAAATGGTGCTTTTGGCAGAACGCGCACGTGGATTTCTACCGAACGACGTGCTAAGCATGCCGATGCAGCTCTTTTTAGCACCCGCGCACAGATTCGCGCGAAACGCGTTTTAAGCATGCACATGCATCTTTTGGTAGACGCGGATGAAGTTTTCTGCAAAACCACAAGATGTGCATGCAAATGGTGCTTTTGGCAGAAACGCGCACGTGGATTTCTACCAAACGACGTGCTAAGCATGCCGATGCTGCTCTTTTTAGCACCCGCGCACGGATTTGTGCGAAAACGCGTTTTAAGCATGCACATGCATCTTTTGGTAGACGAGATTGAAGTTTTCTGCAAAACCACAAGATGTGCATGCAAATGGTGCTTTTCGCAGAACGCGCACGTGGATTTCTACCAAACAACGTGCTAAGCATGCCGATGCTGCTCTTTTTAGCACCCGCGCACGGATTCGTGCGAAAACGCGTTTTAAGCTTGCACATGCATCTTTTGGTAGACGCGGATGAAGTTTTCTACAAAACCACAAGATGTGCATGCAAATGGTGTTTTGGCAGAACGCGCACGTGGATTTCTACCAAACGACGTGCTAAGCATGCCGATGCTGCTCTTTTTAGCACCCGCGCACGGATTTGTGCGAAAACGCGTTTTAAGCATGCACATGCATCTTTTGGTAGACGAGATTGAAGTTTTCTGCAAAACCACAAGATGTGCATGCAAATGGTGCTCTTGGCAGAACGCGTACGTGGATTTCTACCAAACGACGTGCTAAGCATGGCGATGCTGCTCTTTTTAGCACCCGCGCACGGATTCGTGCGAAAACGCGTTTTAAGCATGCACATGCATCTTTTGGTAGACGAGATTGAAGTTTTCTGCAAAACCGCAAGATGTGCATGCAAATGGTGCTTTTCGCACAACGCGCACGTGGAGTTCTACCAAACAACGTGCTAAGCATGCCGATGCTGCTCTTTTTAGCACCCGCGCACGGATTCGTGCGAAAACGCGTTTTAAGCATGCACATGCATCTTTTGGTAGACGAGATTGAAGTTTTCTGCAAAACCACAAGATGTGCATGCAAATGGTGCTTTTCGCAGAACGCGCACGTGGATTTCTACCAAACAACGTGCTAAGCATGCCGATGCTGCTCTTTTTAGCACCCGCGCACGGATTCGTGCGAAAAACGCGTTTTAAGCATGCACATGCATCTTTTGGTAGACGAGATTGAAGTTTTCTGCAAAACCACAAGATGTGCATGCAAATGGTGCTTTTCGCAGAACGCGCACGTGGATTTCTACCAAACAACGTGCTAAGCATGCCGATGCTGCTCTTTTTAGCACCCGCGCACGGATTCGTGCGAAAACGCGTTTTAAGCATGCACATGCATCTTTTGGTAGACGAGATTGAAGTTTTCTGCAAAACCACAAGATGTGCATGCAAATGGTGCTTTTCGCAGAACGCGCACGTGGATTTCTAAAAAACAACGTGCTAAGCATGCCGATGCTGCTCTTTTTAGCACCCGCGCACGGATTCGTGCGAAAGCGCGTTTTAAGCATGCACATGCATCTTTTGGTAGACGAGATTGAAGTTTTCTGCAAAACCACAAGATGTGCATGCAAATGGTGCTTTTCGCAGAACGCGCACGTGGATTTCTACCAAACAACGTGCTAAGCATGCCGATGCTGCTCTTTTTAGCACCCGCGCACGGATTCGTGCGAAAAACGCGTTTTAAGCATGCACATGCATCTTTTGGTAGACGAGATTGAAGTTTTCTGCAAAACCACAATATGTGCATGCAAATGGTGCTTTTCGCAGAACGCGCACGTGGATTTCTACCAAACAACGTGCTAAGCATGCCGATGCTGCTCTTTTTAGCACCCGCGCACGGATTCGTGCGAAAACGCGTTTTAAGCATGCACATGCATCTTTTGGTAGACGAGATTGAAGTTTTCTGCAAAACCGCAAGATGTGCATGCAAATGGTGCTTTTCGCAGAACGCCCACGTGGATTTCTACCAAACAACGTGCTAAGCATGCCGATGCTGCTCTTTTTAGCACCCGCGCACGGATTCGTGCGAAAACGCGTTTTAAGCATGCACATGCATCTTTTGGTAGACGAGATTGAAGTTTTCTGCAAAACCACAAGATGTGCATGCAAATGGTGCTTTTCGCAGAACGCGCACGTGGATTTCTACCAAACAACGTGCTAAGCATGCCGATGCTGCTCTTTTTAGCACCCGCGCACGGATTCGTGCGAAAACGCGTTTTAAGCATGCACATGCATCTTTTGGTAGACGAGATTGAAGTTTTCTGCAAAACCACAAGATGTGCATGCAAATGGTGCTTTTGGCAGAACGCGCACGTGGATTTCTACCAAACGACGTGCTAAGCATGCCGATGCTGCTCTTTTTAGCACCCGCGCACGGATTCGCGCGAAAACGCGTTTTAAGCATGCACATGCATCTTTTGGTAGACGCGGATGAAGTTTTCTGCAAAACCACAAGATGTGCATGCAAATGGTGCTTTTGCCAGAACGGGCACGTGGATTTCTACCAAACGACGTGCTAAGCATGCCGATGCTGCTCTTTTTAGCACCCGCGCACGGATTTGTGCGAAAACGCGTTTTAAGCATGCACATGCATCTTTTGGTAGACGAGATTGAAGTTTTCTGCAAAACCACAAGATGTGCATGCAAATGGTGCTTTTCGCAGAACGCGCACGTGGATTTCTACCAAACAACGTGCTAAGCATGCCGATGCTGCTCTTTTTAGCACCCGCGCACGGATTCGTGCGAAAACGCGTTTTAAGCTTGCACATGCATCTTTTGGTAGACGCGGATGAAGTTTTCTGCAAAACCACAAGATGTGCATGCAAATGGTGCTTTTGGCAGAACGCGCACGTGGATTTCTACCAAACGACGTGCTAAGCATGCCGATGCTGCTCTTTTTAGCACCCGCGCACGGATTCGTGCGAAAACGCGTTTTAAGCATGCACATGCATCTTTTGGTAGACGCGGATGAAGTTTTCTGCAAAACCACAAGATGTGCATGCAAATGGTGCTCTTGGCAGAACGCGCACGTGGATTTCTACCAAACAACGTGCTAAGCATGCCGATGCTGCTCTTTTTAGCACCCGCGCACGGATTCGTGCGAAAACGTGTTTTAAGCATGCACATGCATCTTTTGGTAGACGCGGATGAAGTTTTCTGCAAAAGCACAAGATGTGCATGCAAATGGTGCTTTTCCCAGAACGCGCACGTGGATTTCTACCAAACAACGTGCTAAGCATGCCGATGCTGCTCTTTTTAGCACCCGCGCACGGATTCGCGCGAAAACGCGTTTTAAGCATGCACATGCATCTTTTGGTAGACGCGGATGAAGTTTTCTGCAAAACCACAAGATGTGCATGCAAATGGTGCTTTTGGCAGAACGCGCACGTGGATTTCTACCAAACGACGTGCTAAGCATGCCGATGCTGCTCTTTTTAGCACCCGCGAACCGATTTGTGCGAAAACGCGTTTTAAGCATGCACATGCATCTTTTGGTAGACGCGGATGAAGTTTTCTGCAAAACCACAAGATGTGCATGCAAATGGTGCTTTTGGCAGAACGCGCACGTGGATTTCTACCAAACGACGTGCTAAGCATGCCGATGCTGCTCTTTTTAGCACCCGCGCACGGATTCGTGCGAAAACGCGTTTTAAGCATGCACATCCATCTTTTGGTAGACGCGGATGAAGTTTTCTGCAAAACCACAAGATGTGCATGCAAATGGTGCTCTTGGCAGAACGCGCACGTGGATTTCTACCAAACAACGTGCTAAGCATGCCGATGCTGCTCTTTTTAGCACCCGCGCACGGATTCGTGCGAAAACGCGTTTTAAGCATGCACATGCATCTTTTGGTAGACGAGATTGAAGTTTTCTGCAAAACCACAAGATGTGCATGCAAATGGTGCTTTTGGCAGAACGCGCACGTGGATTTCTACCAAACGACGTGCTAAGCATGCCGATGCTGCTCTTTTTAGCACCCGCGCACGGATTCACGCGAAAACGCGTTTTAAGCATGCACATGCATCTTTTGGTAGACGCGGATGAAGTTTTCTGCAAAACCACAAGATGTGCATGCAAATGGTGCTTTTGGCAGAACGCGCACGTGGATTTCTACCAAACGACGTGCTAAGCATGCCGATGCTGCTCTTTTTAGCACCCGCGCACGGATTTGTGCGAAAACGCGTTTTAAGCATGCACATGCGTCTTTTGGTAGACGAGATTGAAGTTTTCTGCAAAACCACAAGATGTGCATGCAAATGGTGCTTTTCGCAGAACGCGCACGTGGATTTCTACCAAACAACGTGCTAAGCATGCCGATGCTGCTCTTTTTAGCACCCGCGCACGGATTCGTGCGAAAACGCGTTTTAAGCATGCACATGCATCTTTTGGTAGACGCGGATGAAGTTTTCTGCAAAACCACAAGATGTGCATGCAAATGGTGCTTTTCGCCGAACGCGCACGTGGATGTCTACCAAACAACGTGCTAAGCATGCCGATGCTGCTCTTTTTAGCACCCGCGCACGGATTCGTGCGAAAACGCGTTTTAAGCATGCACATGCATCTTTTGGTAGACGAGATTGAAGTTTTCTGCAAAACCACAAGATGTGCATGCAAATGGTGCTTTTGGCAGAACGCGCACGTGGATTTCTACCAAACGACGTGCTAAGCATGCCGATGCTGCTCTTTTTAGCACCCGCGCACGTATTTGTGCGAAAACGCGTTTTAAGCATGCACATGCATCTTTTGGTAGACGAGATTGAAGTTTTCTGCAAAACCACAAGATGTGCATGCAAATGGTGCTTTTGGCAGAACGCGCACGTGGATTTCTACCAAACAACGTGCTAAGCATGCCGATGCTGCTCTTTTTAGCACCCGCGCACGGATTCGTGCGAAAACGCGTTTTAAGCATGCACATGCATCTTTTGGTAGACGAGATTGAAGTTTTCTGCAAAACCACAAGATGTGCATGCAAATGGTGCTTTTCGCAGAACGCGCACGTGGATTTCTACCAAACAACGTGCTAAGCATGCCGATGCTGCTCTTTTTAGCACCCGCGCACGGATTCGTGCGAAAACGCGTTTTAAGCATGCACATGCATCTTTTGGTAGACGAGATTGAAGTTTTCTGCAAAACCACAAGATGTGCATGCAAATGGTGCTTTTCGCAGAACGCGCACGTGGATTTCTACCAAACAACGTGCTAAGCATGCCGATGCTGCTCTTTTTAGCACCCGCGCGCGGATTCGTGCGAAAACGTGTTTTAAGCATGCACATGCATCTTTTGGTAGACGCGGATGAAGTTTTCTGCAAAAGCACAAGATGTGCATGCAAATGGTGCTTTTCGCAGAACGCGCACGTGGATTTCTACCAAACAACGTGCTAAGCATGCCGATGCTGCTCTTTTTAGCACCCGCGCACGGATTCGTGGGAAAACACGTTTTAAGCTTGCACATGCATCTTTTGGTAGACGCGGATGAAGTTTTCTGCAAAACCACAAGATGTGCATGCAAATGGTGCTTTTGGCAGAACGCGCACGTGGATTTCTACCAAACGACGTGCTAAGCATGCCGATGCTGCTCTTTTTAGCACCCGCGCACGGATTCGTGCGAAAACGCGTTTTAAGCATGCACATGCATCTTTTGGTAGACGCGGATGAAGTTTTCTGCAAAACCACAAGATGTGCATGCAAATGGTGCTCTTGGCAGAACGCGCACGTGGATTTCTACCAAACGACGTGCTAAGCATGCCGATGCTGCTCTTTTTAGCACCCGCGCACGGATTTGTGCGAAAACGCGTTTTAAGCATGCACATGCATCTTTTGGTAGACGAGATTGAAGTTTTCTGCAAAACCACAAGATGTGCATGCAAATGGTGCTTTTGGCAGAACGCGCACGTGGATTTCTACCAAACGACGTGCTAAGCATGCCGATGCTGCTCTTTTTAGCACCCGCGCACGGATTCGCGCGAAAACGCGTTTTAAGCATGCACATGCATCTTTTGGTAGACGCGGATGAAGTTTTCTGCAAAACCACAAGATGTGCATGCAAATGGTGCTTTTGGCAGAACGCGCACGTGGATTTCTACAAACAACGTGCTAAGCATGCCGATGCTGCTCTTTTTAGCACCCGCGCACGGATTCGTGCGAAAACGCGTTTTAAGCATGCACATGCATCTTTTGGTAGACGAGATTGAAGTTTTCTGCAAAACCACAAGATGTGCATGCAAATGGTGCTTTTGGCAGAACGCGCACGTGGATTTCTACCAAACGACGTGCTAAGCATGCCGATGCTGCTCTTTTTAGCACCCGCGCACGGATTCGTGCGAAAACGCGTTTTAAGCATGCACATGCATCTTTTGGTAGACGAGATTGAAGTTTTCTGCAAAACCACAAGATGTGCATGCAAATGGTGCTTTTGGCAGAACGCGCACGTGGATTTCTACCAAACGACGTGCTAAGCATGCCGATGCTGCTCTTTTTAGCACCCGCGCACGGATTTGTGCGAAAACGCGTTTTAAGCATGCACATGCATCTTTTGGTAGACGAGATTGAAGTTTTCTGCAAAACCACAAGATGTGCATGCAAATGGTGCTTTTCGCAGAACACGCACGTGGATTTCTACCAAACAACGTGCTAAGCATGCCGATGCCGCTCTTTTTAGCACCCGCGCACGGATTCGTGCGAAAACGCGTTTTAAGCATGCACATGCATCTTTTGGTAGACGCGGATGAAGTTTTCTGCAAAACCACAAGATGTGCATGCAAATGGTGCTTTTGGCAGAACGCGCACGTGGATTTCTACCAAACGACGTGCTAAGCATGCCGATGCTGCTCTTTTTAGCACCCGCGCACGGATTCGTGCGAAAACGCGTTTTAAGCATGCACATGCATCTTTTGGTAGACGCGGATGAAGTTTTCTGCAAAACCACAAGATGTGCATGCAAATGGTGCTCTTGGCAGAACGCGCACGTGGATTTCTACCAAACGACGTGCTAAGCATGCCGATGCTGCTCTTTTTAGCACCCGCGCACGGATTTGTGCGAAAACGCGTTTTAAGCATGCACATGCATCTTTTGGTAGACGAGATTGAAGTTTTCTGCAAAACCACAAGATGTGCATGCAAATGGTGCTTTTCGCAGAACGCGCTCGTGGATTTCTACCAAACAACGTGCTAAGCATGCCGATGCTGCTCTTTTTAGCACCCGCGCAAGGATTCGTGCGAAAACGCGTTTTAAGCATGCACATGCATCTTTTGGTAGACGAGATTGAAGTTTTCTGCAAAACCACAAGATGTGCATGCAAATGGTGCTTTTCGCAGAACGCGCACGTGGATTTCTACCAAACAACGTGCTAAGCATGCCGATGCTGCTCTTTTTAGCACCCGCGCACGGATTCGTGCGAAAACGCGTTTTAAGCATGCACATGCATCTTTTGGTAGACGAGATTGAAGTTTTTTGCAAAACCACAAGATGTGCATGCAAATGGTGCTTTTCGCAGAACGCCCACGTGGATTTCTACCAAACAACGTGCTAAGCATGCCGATGCTGCTCTTTTTAACACCCGCGCACGGATTTGTGCGAAAACGCGTTTTAAGCATGCACATGCATCTTTTGGTAGACGAGATTGAAGTTTTCTGCAAAACCACAAGATGTGCATGCAAATGGTGCTTTTCGCAGAACGCGCACGTGGATTTCTACCAAACAACGTGCTAAGCATGCCGATGCTGCTCTTTTTAGCACCCGCGCACGGATTCGTGCGAAAACGCGTTTTAAGCATGCACATGCATCTTTTGGTAGACGAGATTGAAGTTTTCTGCAAAACCACAAGATGTGCATGCCAATGGTGCTTTTCGCAGAACGCGCACGTGGATTTCTACCAAACAACGTGCTAAGCATGCCGATGCTGCTCTTTTTAGCACCCGCGCACGGATTCGTGCGAAAACGCGTTTTAAGCATGCACTTGCTTCTTTTGGTAGACGAGATTGAAGTTTTCTGCAAAACCACAAGATGTGCATGCAAATGGTGCTTTTGGCAGAACGCGCACGTGGATTTCTACCAAACGACGTGCTAAGCATGCCGATGCTGCTCTTTTTAGCACCCGCGCACGGATTCGTGCGAAAACGCGTTTCAAGCATGCACATGCATCTTTTGGTAGACGAGATTGAAGTTTTCTGCAAAACCACAAGATGTGCATGCAAATGGTGCTTTTGGCAGAACGCGCACGTGGATTTCTACCAAACGACGTGCTAAGCATGCCGATGCTGCTCTTTTTAGCACCCGCGCACGGATTTGTGCGAAAACGCGTTTTAAGCATGCAGATGCATCTTTTGGTAGACGAGATTGAAGTTTTCTGCAAAACCACAAGATGTGCATGCAAATGGTGCTTTTCGCAGAACACGCACGTGGATTTCTACCAAACAACGTGCTAAGCATGCCGATGCCGCTCTTTTTAGCACCCGCGCACGGATTCGTGCGAAAACGCGTTTTAAGCATGCACATGCATCTTTTGGTAGACGCGGATGAAGTTTTCTGCAAAACCACAAGATGTGCATGCAAATGGTGCTTTTGGCAGAACGCGCACGTGGATTTCTACCAAACGACGTGCTAAGCATGCCGATGCTGCTCTTTTTAGCACCCGCGCACGGATTCGTGCGAAAACGCGTTTTAAGCATGCACATGCATCTTTTGGTAGACGCGGATGAAGTTTTCTGCAAAACCACAAGATGTGCATGCAAATGGTGCTCTTGGCAGAACGCGCACGTGGATTTCTACCAAACGACGTGCTAAGCATGCCGATGCTGCTCTTTTTAGCACCCGCGCACGGATTTGTGCGAAAACGCGTTTTAAGCATGCACATGCATCTTTTGGTAGACGAGATTGAAGTTTTCTGCAAAACCACAAGATGTGCATGCAAATGGTGCTTTTCGCAGAACGCGCTCGTGGATTTCTACCAAACAACGTGCTAAGCATGCCGATGCTGCTCTTTTTAGCACCCGCGCAAGGATTCGTGCGAAAACGCGTTTTAAGCATGCACATGCATCTTTTGGTAGACGAGATTGAAGTTTTCTGCAAAACCACAAGATGTGCATGCAAATGGTGCTTTTCGCAGAACGCGCACGTGGATTTCTACCAAACAACGTGCTAAGCATGCCGATGCTGCTCTTTTTAGCACCCGCGCACGGATTCGTGCGAAAACACGTTTTAAGCATGCACATGCATCTTTTGGTAGACGAGATTGAAGTTTTCTGCAAAACCACAAGATGTGCATGCAAATGCTGCTTTTCGCAGAACGCGCACGTGGATTTCTACCAAACAACGTGCTAAGCATGCCGATGCTGCTCTTTTTTAGCACCCGCGCACGGATTCGTGCGAAAACGCGTTTTAAGCATGCACATGCATCTTTTGGTAGACGAGATTGAAGTTTTTTGCAAAACCACAAGATGTGCATGCAAATGGTGCTTTTCGCAGAACGCCCACGTGGATTTCTACCAAACAACGTGCTAAGCATGCCGATGCTGCTCTTTTTAACACCCGCGCACGGATTTGTGCGAAAACGCGTTTTAAGCATGCACATGCATCTTTTGGTAGACGAGATTGAAGTTTTCTGCAAAACCACAAGATGTGCATGCAAATGGTGCTTTTCGCAGAACGCGCACGTGGATTTCTACCAAACAACGTGCTAAGCATGCCGATGCTGCTCTTTTTAGCACCCGCGCACGGATTCGTGCGAAAACGCGTTTTAAGCATGCACATGCATCTTTTGGTAGACGAGATTGAAGTTTTCTGCAAAACCACAAGATGTGCATGCCAATGGTGCTTTTCGCAGAACGCGCACGTGGATTTCTACCAAACAACGTGCTAAGCATGCCGATGCTGCTCTTTTTAGCACCCGCGCACGGATTCGTGCGAAAACGCGTTTTAAGCATGCACTTGCTTCTTTTGGTAGACGAGATTGAAGTTTTCTGCAAAACCACAAGATATGCATGCAAATGGTGCTTTTCGCAGAACGCGCACGTGGATTTCTACCAAACAACGTGCTAAGCATGCCGATGCTGCTCTTTTTAGCACCCGCGCACGGATTTGTGCGAAAACGCGTTTTAAGCATGCACATGCATCTTTTGGTAGACGAGATTGAAGTTTTCTGCAAAACCACAAGATGTGCATGCAAATGGTGCTTTTCGCAGAACGCGCACGTGGATTTCTACCAAACAACGTGCTAAGCATGCCGATGCTGCTCTTTTTAGCACCCGCGCACGGATTCGTGCGAAAACGCGTTTTAAGCATGCACATGCATCTTTTGGTAGACGAGATTGAAGTTTTTTGCAAAACCACAAGATGTGCATGCAAATGGTGCTTTTCGCAGAACGCCCACGTGGATTTCTACCAAACAACGTGCTAAGCATGCCGATGCTGCTCTTTTTAACACCCGCGCACGGATTTGTGCGAAAACGCGTTTTAAGCATGCACATGCATCTTTTGGTAGACGAGATTGAAGTTTTCTGCAAAACCACAAGATGTGCATGCAAATGGTGCTTTTCGCAGAACGCGCACGTGGATTTCTACCAAACAACGTGCTAAGCATGCCGATGCTGCTCTTTTTAGCACCCGCGCACGGATTCGTGCGAAAACGCGTTTTAAGCATGCACATGCATCTTTTGGTAGACGAGATTGAAGTTTTCTGCAAAACCACAAGATGTGCATGCCAATGGTGCTTTTCGCAGAACGCGCACGTGGATTTCTACCAAACAACGTGCTAAGCATGCCGATGCTGCTCTTTTTAGCACCCGCGCACGGATTCGTGCGAAAACGCGTTTTAAGCATGCACTTGCTTCTTTTGGTAGACGAGATTGAAGTTTTCTGCAAAACCACAAGATATGCATGCAAATGGTGCTTTTCGCAGAACGCGCACGTGGATTTCTACCAAACAACGTGCTAAGCATGCCGATGCTGCTCTTTTTAGCACCCGCGCACGGATTTGTGCGAAAACGCGTTTTAAGCATGCACATGCATCTTTTGGTAGACGAGATTGAAGTTTTCTGCAAAACCACAAGATGTGCATGCAAATGGTGCTTTTCGCAGAACGCGCACGTGGATTTCTACCAAACAACGTGCTAAGCATGCCGATGCTGCTCTTTTTAGCACCCGCGCACGGATTCGTGCGAAAACGCGTTTCAAGCATGCACATGCATCTTTTGGTAGACGAGATTGAAGTTTTCTGCAAAACCACAAGATGTGCATGCAAATGGTGCTTTTCGCAGAACGCGCACGTGGATTTCTACCAAACAACGTGCTAAGCATGCCGATGCTGCTCTTTTTAGCACCCGCGCACGGATTCGTGCGAAAACGCGTTTTAAGCATGCACATGCATCTTTTGGTAGACGAGATTGAAGTTTTCTGCAAAACCACAAGATGTGCATGCCAATGGTGCTTTTCGCAGAACGCGCACGTGGATTTCTACCAAACAACGTGCTAAGCATGCCGATGCTGCTCTTTTTAGCACCCGCGCACGGATTCGTGCGAAAACGCGTTTTAAGCATGCACTTGCTTCTTTTGGTAGACGAGATTGAAGTTTTCTGCAAAACCACAAGATATGCATGCAAATGGTGCTTTTCGCAGAACGCGCACGTGGATTTCTACCAAACAACGTGCTAAGCATGCCGATGCTGCTCTTTTTAGCACCCGCGCACGGATTTGTGCGAAAACGCGTTTTAAGCATGCACATGCATCTTTTGGTAGACGAGATTGAAGTTTTCTGCAAAACCACAAGATGTGCATGCAAATGGTGCTTTTCGCAGAACGCGCACGTGGATTTCTACCAAACAACGTGCTAAGCATGCCGATGCTGCTCTTTTTAGCACCCGCGCACGGATTCGTGCGAAAACGCGTTTTAAGCATGCACATGCATCTTTTGGTAGACGAGATTGAAGTTTTTTGCAAAACCACAAGATGTGCATGCAAATGGTGCTTTTCGCAGAACGCCCACGTGGATTTCTACCAAACAACGTGCTAAGCATGCCGATGCTGCTCTTTTTAACACCCGCGCACGGATTTGTGCGAAAACGCGTTTTAAGCATGCACATGCATCTTTTGGTAGACGAGATTGAAGTTTTCTGCAAAACCACAAGATGTGCATGCAAATGGTGCTTTTCGCAGAACGCGCACGTGGATTTCTACCAAACAACGTGCTAAGCATGCCGATGCTGCTCTTTTTAGCACCCGCGCACGGATTCGTGCGAAAACGCGTTTTAAGCATGCACATGCATCTTTTGGTAGACGAGATTGAAGTTTTCTGCAAAACCACAAGATGTGCATGCCAATGGTGCTTTTCGCAGAACGCGCACGTGGATTTCTACCAAACAACGTGCTAAGCATGCCGATGCTGCTCTTTTTAGCACCCGCGCACGGATTCGTGCGAAAACGCGTTTTAAGCATGCACTTGCTTCTTTTGGTAGACGAGATTGAAGTTTTCTGCAAAACCACAAGATATGCATGCAAATGGTGCTTTTCGCAGAACGCGCACGTGGATTTCTACCAAACAACGTGCTAAGCATGCCGATGCTGCTCTTTTTAGCACCCGCGCACGGATTTGTGCGAAAACGCGTTTTAAGCATGCACATGCATCTTTTGGTAGACGAGATTGAAGTTTTCTGCAAAACCACAAGATGTGCATGCAAATGGTGCTTTTCGCAGAACGCGCACGTGGATTTCTACCAAACAACGTGCTAAGCATGCCGATGCTGCTCTTTTTAGCACCCGCGCACGGATTCGTGCGAAAACGCGTTTCAAGCATGCACATGCATCTTTTGGTAGACGAGATTGAAGTTTTCTGCAAAACCAGAAGATGTGCATGCAAATGGTGCTTTTCGCAGAACGCGCACGTGGATTTCTACCAAACAACGTGCTAAGCATGCCGATGCTGCTCTTTTTAGCACCCGCGCACGGATTCGTGCGAAAACGCGTTTTAAGCATGCACATGCATCTTTTGGTAGACGAGATTGAAGTTTTCTGCAAAACCACAAGATGTGCATGCAAATGGTGCTTTTCGCAGAACGTGCACGTGGATTTCTACCAAACAACGTGCTAAGCATGCCGATGCTGCTCTTTTTAGCACCCGCGCACGGATTCGTGCGAAAACGCGTTTTAAGCATGCACATGCATCTTTTGGTAGACGAGATTGAAGTTTTCTGCAAAACCACAAGATGTGCATGCAAATGGTGCTTTTCGCAGAACGCGCACGTGGATTTCTACCAAACAACGTGCTAAGCATGCCGATGCCGCTCTTTTTAGCACCCGCGCACGGATTCGTGCGAAAACGCGTTTTAAGCATGCACATGCATCTTTTGGTAGACGCGGATGAAGTTTTCTGCAAAACCACAAGATGTGCATGCAAATGGTGCTTTTGGCAGAACGCGCACGTGGATTTCTACCAAACGACGTGCTAAGCATGCCGATGCTGCTCTTTTTAGCACCCGCGCACGGATTCGTGCGAAAACGCGTTTTAAGCATGCACATGCATCTTTTGGTAGACGCGGATGAAGTTTTCTGCAAAACCACAAGATGTGCATGCAAATGGTGCTCTTGGCAGAACGCGCACGTGGATTTCTACCAAACGACGTGCTAAGCATGCCGATGCTGCTCTTTTTAGCACCCGCGCACGGATTTGTGCGAAAACGCGTTTTAAGCATGCACATGCATCTTTTGGTAGACGAGATTGAAGTTTTCTGCAAAACCACAAGATGTGCATGCAAATGGTGCTTTTCGCAGAACGCGCTCGTGGATTTCTACCAAACAACGTGCTAAGCATGCCGATGCTGCTCTTTTTAGCACCCGCGCAAGGATTCGTGCGAAAACGCGTTTTAAGCATGCACATGCATCTTTTGGTAGACGAGATTGAAGTTTTCTGCAAAACCACAAGATGTGCATGCAAATGGTGCTTTTCGCAGAACGCGCACGTGGATTTCTACCAAACAACGTGCTAAGCATGCCGATGCTGCTCTTTTTAGCACCCGCGCACGGATTCGTGCGAAAACACGTTTTAAGCATGCACATGCATCTTTTGGTAGACGAGATTGAAGTTTTCTGCAAAACCACAAGATGTGCATGCAAATGGTGCTTTTCGCAGAACGCGCACGTGGATTTCTACCAAACAACGTGCTAAGCATGCCGATGCTGCTCTTTTTAGCACCCGCGCACGGATTCGTGCGAAAACGCGTTTTAAGCATGCACATGCATCTTTTGGTAGACGAGATTGAAGTTTTTTGCAAAACCACAAGATGTGCATGCAAATGGTGCTTTTCGCAGAACGCCCACGTGGATTTCTACCAAACAACGTGCTAAGCATGCCGATGCTGCTCTTTTTAACACCCGCGCACGGATTTGTGCGAAAACGCGTTTTAAGCATGCACATGCATCTTTTGGTAGACGAGATTGAAGTTTTCTGCAAAACCACAAGATGTGCATGCAAATGGTGCTTTTCGCAGAACGCGCACGTGGATTTCTACCAAACAACGTGCTAAGCATGCCGATGCTGCTCTTTTTAGCACCCGCGCACGGATTCGTGCGAAAACGCGTTTTAAGCATGCACATGCATCTTTTGGTAGACGAGATTGAAGTTTTCTGCAAAACCACAAGATGTGCATGCCAATGGTGCTTTTCGCAGAACGCGCACGTGGATTTCTACCAAACAACGTGCTAAGCATGCCGATGCTGCTCTTTTTAGCACCCGCGCACGGATTCGCGCGAAAACGCGTTTTAAGCATGCACTTGCTTCTTTTGGTAGACGAGATTGAAGTTTTCTGCAAAACCACAAGATATGCATGCAAATGGTGCTTTTCGCAGAACGCGCACGTGGATTTCTACCAAACAACGTGCTAAGCATGCCGATGCTGCTCTTTTTAGCACCCGCGCACGGATTTGTGCGAAAACGCGTTTTAAGCATGCACATGCATCTTTTGGTAGACGAGATTGAAGTTTTCTGCAAAACCACAAGATGTGCATGCAAATGGTGCTTTTCGCAGAACGCGCACGTGGATTTCTACCAAACAACGTGCTAAGCATGCCGATGCTGCTCTTTTTAGCACCCGCGCACGGATTCGTGCGAAAACGCGTTTTAAGCATGCACATGCATCTTTTGGTAGACGAGATTGAAGTTTTTTGCAAAACCACAAGATGTGCATGCAAATGGTGCTTTTCGCAGAACGCCCACGTGGATTTCTACCAAACAACGTGCTAAGCATGCCGATGCTGCTCTTTTTAACACCCGCGCACGGATTTGTGCGAAAACGCGTTTTAAGCATGCACATGCATCTTTTGGTAGACGAGATTGAAGTTTTCTGCAAAACCACAAGATGTGCATGCAAATGGTGCTTTTCGCAGAACGCGCACGTGGATTTCTACCAAACAACGTGCTAAGCATGCCGATGCTGCTCTTTTTAGCACCCGCGCACGGATTCGTGCGAAAACGCGTTTTAAGCATGCACTTGCTTCTTTTGGTAGACGAGATTGAAGTTTTCTGCAAAACCACAAGATATGCATGCAAATGGTGCTTTTCGCAGAACGCGCACGTGGATTTCTACCAAACAACGTGCTAAGCATGCCGATGCTGCTCTTTTTAGCACCCGCGCACGGATTTGTGCGAAAACGCGTTTTAAGCATGCACATGCATCTTTTGGTAGACGAGATTGAAGTTTTCTGCAAAACCACAAGATGTGCATACAAATGGTGCTTTTCGCAGAACGCGCACGTGGATTTCTACCAAACAACGTGCTAAGCATGCCGATGCTGCTCTTTTTAGCACCCGCGCACGGATTCGTGCGAAAACGCGTTTCAGGCATGCACATGCATCTTTTGGTAGACGAGATTGAAGTTTTCTGCAAAACCAGAAGATGTGCATGCAAATGGTGCTTTTCGCAGAACGCGCACGTGGATTTCTACCAAACAACGTGCTAAGCATGCCGATGCTGCTCTTTTTAGCACCCGCGCACGGATTCGTGCGAAAACGCGTTTTAAGCATGCACATGCATCTTTTGGTAGACGAGATTGAAGTTTTCTGCAAAACCACAAGATGTGCATGCAAATGGTGCTTTTCGCAGAACGTGCACGTGGATTTCTACCAAACAACGTGCTAAGCATGCCGATGCTGCTCTTTTTAGCACCCGCGCACGGATTCGTGCGAAAACGCGTTTTAAGCATGCACATGCATCTTTTGGTAGACGAGATTGAAGTTTTCTGCAAAACCACAAGATGTGCATGCAAATGGTGCTTTTGGCAGAACGCGCACGTGGATTTCTACCAAACGACGTGCTAAGCATGCCGATGCTGCTCTTTTTAGCACCCGCGCACGGATTCGTGCGAAAACGCGTTTTAAGCATGCACATGCATCTTTTGGTAGACGAGATTGAAGTTTTCTGCAAAACCACAAGATGTGCATGCAAATGGTGCTTTTGGCAGAACGCGCACGTGGATTTCTACCAAACGACGTGCTAAGCATGCCGATGCTGCTCTTTTTAGCACCCGCGCACGGATTTGTGCGAAAACGCGTTTTAAGCATGCACATGCATCTTTTGGTAGACGAGATTGAAGTTTTCTGCAAAACCACAAGATGTGCATGCAAATGGTGCTTTTCGCAGAACGCGCACGTGGATTTCTACCAAACAACGTGCTAAGCATGCCGATGCCGCTCTTTTTAGCACCCGCGCACGGATTCGTGCGAAAACGCGTTTTAAGCATGCACATGCATCTTTTGGTAGACGCGGATGAAGTTTTCTGCAAAACCACAAGATGTGCATGCAAATGGTGCTTTTGGCAGAACGCGCACGTGGATTTCTACCAAACGACGTGCTAAGCATGCCGATACTGCTCTTTTTAGCACCCGCGCACGGATTCGTGCGAAAACGCGTTTTAAGCATGCACATGCATCTTTTGGTAGACGCGGATGAAGTTTTCTGCAAAACCACAAGATGTGCATGCAAATGGTGCTCTTGGCAGAACGCGCACGTGGATTTCTACCAAACGACGTGCTAAGCATGCCGATGCTGCTCTTTTTAGCACCCGCGCACGGATTTGTGCGAAAACGCGTTTTAAGCATGCACATGCATCTTTTGGTAGACGAGATTGAAGTTTTCTGCAAAACCACAAGATGTGCATGCAAATGGTGCTTTTCGCAGAACGCGCTCGTGGATTTCTACCAAACAACGTGCTAAGCATGCCGATGCTGCTCTTTTTAGCACCCGCGCACGGATTTGTGCGAAAACGCGTTTTAAGCATGCACATGCATCTTTTGGTAGACGAGATTGAAGTTTTCTGCAAAACCACAAGATGTGCATGCAAATGGTGCTTTTCGCAGAACGTGCACGTGGATTTCTACCAAACAACGTGCTAAGCATGCCGATGCTGCTCTTTTTAGCACCCGCGCACGGATTCGTGCGAAAACGCGTTTTAAGCATGCACATGCATCTTTTGGTAGACGAGATTGAAGTTTTTTGCAAAACCACAAGATGTGCATGCAAATGGTGCTTTTCGCAGAACGCCCACGTGGATTTCTACCAAACAACGTGCTAAGCATGCCGATGCTGCTCTTTTTAACACCCGCGCACGGATTTGTGCGAAAACGCGTTTTAAGCATGCACATGCATCTTTTGGTAGACGAGATTGAAGTTTTCTGCAAAACCACAAGATGTGCATGCAAATGGTGCTTTTCGCAGAACGCGCACGTGGATTTCTACCAAACAACGTGCTAAGCATGCCGATGCTGCTCTTTTTAGCACCCGCGCACGGATTCGTGCGAAAACGCGTTTTAAGCATGCACATGCATCTTTTGGTAGACGAGATTGAAGTTTTCTGCAAAACCACAAGATGTGCATGCCAATGGTGCTTTTCGCAGAACGCGCACGTGGATTTCTACCAAACAACGTGCTAAGCATGCCGATGCTGCTCTTTTTAGCACCCGCGCACGGATTCGTGCGAAAACGCGTTTTAAGCATGCACTTGCTTCTTTTGGTAGACGAGATTGAAGTTTTCTGCAAAACCACAAGATATGCATGCAAATGGTGCTTTTCGCAGAACGCGCACGTGGATTTCTACCAAACAACGTGCTAAGCATGCCGATGCTGCTCTTTTTAGCACCCGCGCACGGATTTGTGCGAAAACGCGTTTTAAGCATGCACATGCATCTTTTGGTAGACGAGATTGAAGTTTTCTGCAAAACCACAAGATGTGCATGCAAATGGTGCTTTTCGCAGAACGCGCACGTGGATTTCTACCAAACAACGTGCTAAGCATGCCGATGCTGCTCTTTTTAGCACCCGCGCACGGATTCGTGCGAAAACGCGTTTCAGGCATGCACATGCATCTTTTGGTAGACGAGATTGAAGTTTTCTGCAAAACCAGAAGATGTGCATGCAAATGGTGCTTTTCGCAGAACGCGCACGTGGATTTCTATCAAACAACGTGCTAAGCATGCCGATGCTGCTCTTTTTAGCACCCGTGCACGGATTCGTGCGAAAACGCGTTTTAAGCATGCACATGCATCTTTTGGTAGACGAGATTGAAGTTTTCTGCAAAACCACAAGATGTGCATGCAAATGGTGCTTTTCGCAGAACGTGCACGTGGATTCTACCAAACAACGTGCTAAGCATGCCGATGCTGCTCTTTTTAGCACCCGCGCACGGATTCGTGCGAAAACGCGTTTTAAGCATGCACATGCATCTTTTGGTAGACGAGATTGAAGTTTTCTGCAAAACCACAAGATGTGCATGCAAATGGTGCTTTTGGCAGAACGCGCACGTGGATTTCTACCAAACGACGTGCTAAGCATGCCGATGCTGCTCTTTTTAGCACCCGCGCAC
This sequence comes from Dermacentor andersoni, assembly GCF_023375885.2. Lineage (NCBI taxonomy): Eukaryota > Metazoa > Arthropoda > Arachnida > Ixodida > Ixodidae > Dermacentor > Dermacentor andersoni. The sequence goes on from NW_027314990.1 coordinate 48,712, forward strand.
GGATTCGTGCGAAAACGCGTTTTAAGCATGCACATGCATCTTTTGGTAGACGAGATTGAAGTTTTCTGCAAAACCACAAGATGTGCATGCAAATGGTGCTTTTGGCAGAACGCGCACGTGGATTTCTACCAAACGACGTGCTAAGCATGCCGATGCTGCTCTTTTTAGCACCCGCGCACGGATTTGTGCGAAAACGCGTTTTAAGCATGCACATGCATCTTTTGGTAGACGAGATTGAAGTTTTCTGCAAAACCACAAGATGTGCATGCAAATGGTGCTTTTCGCAGAACGCGCACGTGGATTTCTACCAAACAACGTGCTAAGCATGCCGATGCCGCTCTTTTTAGCACCCGCGCACGGATTCGTGCGAAAACGCGTTTTAAGCATGCACATGCATCTTTTGGTAGACGCGGATGAAGTTTTCTGCAAAACCACAAGATGTGCATGCAAATGGTGCTTTTGGCAGAACGCGCACGTGGATTTCTACCAAACGACGTGCTAAGCATGCCGATACTGCTCTTTTTAGCACCCGCGCACGGATTCGTGCGAAAACGCGTTTTAAGCATGCACATGCATCTTTTGGTAGACGCGGATGAAGTTTTCTGCAAAACCACAAGATGTGCATGCAAATGGTGCTCTTGGCAGAACGCGCACGTGGATTTCTACCAAACGACGTGCTAAGCATGCCGATGCTGCTCTTTTTAGCACCCGCGCACGGATTTGTGCGAAAACGCGTTTTAAGCATGCACATGCATCTTTTGGTAGACGAGATTGAAGTTTTCTGCAAAACCACAAGATGTGCATGCAAATGGTGCTTTTCGCAGAACGCGCTCGTGGATTTCTACCAAACAACGTGCTAAGCATGCCGATGCTGCTCTTTTTAGCACCCGCGCACGGATTCGTGCGAAAACGCGTTTTAAGCATGCACATGCATCTTTTGGTAGACGAGATTGAAGTTTTCTGCAAAACCACAAGATGTGCATGCAAATGGTGCTTTTCGCAGAACGCGCACGTGGATTTCTACCAAACAACGTGCTAAGCATGCCGATGCTGCTCTTTTTAGCACCCGCGCACGGATTCGTGCGAAAACACGTTTTAAGCATGCACATGCATCTTTTGGTAGACGAGATTGAAGTTTTCTGCAAAACCACAAGATGTGCATGCAAATGGTGCTTTTCGCAGAACGCGCACGTGGATTTCTACCAAACAACGTGCTAAGCATGCCGATGCTGCTCTTTTTAGCACCCGCGCACGGATTCGTGCGAAAACGCGTTTTAAGCATGCACATGCATCTTTTGGTAGACGAGATTGAAGTTTTTTGCAAAACCACAAGATGTGCATGCAAATGGTGCTTTTCGCAGAACGCGCACGTGGATTTCTACCAAACAACGTGCTAAGCATGCCGATGCTGCTCTTTTTAGCACCCGCGCACGGATTCGTGCGAAAACGCGTTTTAAGCATGCACATGCATCTTTTGGTAGACGAGATTGAAGTTTTCTGCAAAACCACAAGATGTGCATGCCAATGGTGCTTTTCGCAGAACGCGCACGTGGATTTCTACCAAACAACGTGCTAAGCATGCCGATGCTGCTCTTTTTAGCACCCGCGCACGGATTCGTGCGAAAACGCGTTTTAAGCATGCACTTGCTTCTTTTGGTAGACGAGATTGAAGTTTTCTGCAAAACCACAAGATATGCATGCAAATGGTGCTTTTCGCAGAACGCGCACGTGGATTTCTACCAAACAACGTGCTAAGCATGCCGATGCTGCTCTTTTTAGCACCCGCGCACGGATTCGTGCGAAAACGCGTTTTAAGCATGCACATGCATCTTTTGGTAGGCGAGATTGAAGTTTTCTGCAAAACCACAAGATGTGCATGCAAATGGTGCTTTTGGCAGAACGCGCACGTGGATTTCTACCAAACGACGTGCTAAGCATGCCGATGCTGCTCTTTTTAGCACTCGCGCACGGATTCGTGCGAGAACGCGTTTTAAGCATGCACATGCATCTTTTGGTAGACGCGGATGAAGTTTTCTGCAAAACCACAAGATGTGCATGCAAATGGTGCTTTTGGCAGAACGCGCACGTGGATTTCTACCAAACGACCGTGCTAAGCATGCCGATGCTGCTCTTTTTAGCACCCGCGCACGGATTCGTGCGAAAACGCGTTTTAAGCATGCACATGCATCTTTTGGTAGACGCGGATGAAGTTTTCTGCAAAACCACAAGATGTGCATGCAAATTCGGTGCTCTTGGCAGAACGCGCACGTGGATTTCTACCAAACGACGTGCTAAGCATGCCGATGCTGCTCTTTTTAGCACCCGCGCACGGATTCGTGCGAAAACGGGTTTTAAGCATGCACATGCATCTTTTGGTAGACGAGATTGAAGTTTTCTGCAAAAACCACAAGATGTGCATGCAAATGGTGCTTTTCGCAGAGAACGCGCACGTGGATTTCTACCAAACAACGTGCTAAGCATGCCGATGCTGCTCTTTTTAGCACCCCGCGCACGGATTCGTGCGAAAACGCGTTTTAAGCATGCACATGCATCTTTTGGTAGACGAGATTGAAGTTTTCCTGCAAAACCACAAGATGTGCATGCAAATGGTGCTTTTCGCAGAACGCGCACGTGGATTTCTACCAAACAACGTGCTAAGCATGCCGATGCTGCTCTTTTTAGCACCCGCGCACGGATTCGTGCGAAAACGCGTTTTAAGCATGCACATGCATCTTTTGGTAGACGAGATTGAAGTTTTCTGCAAAACCACAAGATGTGCATGCAAATGGTGCTTTTCGCAGAACGCGCACGTGGATTTCTACCAAACAACGTGCTAAGCATGCCGATGCTGCTCTTTTTAGCACCCGCGCACGGATTCGTGCGAAAACGCGTTTTTAAGCATGCACATGCATCTTTTGGTAGACGAGATTGAAGTTTTCTGCAAAACCACAAGATGTGCATGCAAATGGTGCTTTTCGCAGAACGCCCTCACGTGGATTTCTACCAAACAACGTGCTAAGCATGCCGATGCTGCTCTTTTTAGCACCCGCGCACGGATTTGTGCGAAAACGCGTTTTAAGCATGCACATGGCGCCTTTTGGTAGACGAGATTGAAGTTTTCTGCAAAAACCACAAGATGTGCATGCAAATGGTGCTTTTCGCAGAACGCGCACGTGGATTTCTACCAAAACAACGTGCTAAGCATGCCGATGCTGCTCTTTTAGCACCCGCGCACGGATTCGTGCGAAAACGCGTTTTAAGCATGCACATGCATCTTTTGGTAGACGAGATTGAAGTTTTCTGCAAAACCACAAGATGTGCATGCCAATGGTGCTTTTCGCAGAACGCGCACGTGGATTTCTACTAAACAACGTGCTAAGCATGCCGATGCTGCTCTTTTTAGCACCCGCGCACGGATTCGTGCGAAAACGCGTTTTAAGCATGCACTTGCTTCTTTTGGTAGACGAGATCGAAGTTTTCTGCAAAACCACAAGATATGCATGCAAATGGTGCTTTTGGCAGAACGCGCACGTGGATTTCTACCAAACGACGTGCTAAGCATGCCGATGCTGCTCTTTTTAGCACCCGCGCACGGATTCGTGCGAAAACGCGTTTTAAGCATGCACATACATCTTTTGGTAGACGCGGATGAAGTTTTCTGCAAAACCACAAGATGTGCATGCAAATGGTGCTCTTGGCAGAATGCGCACGTGGATTTCTACCAAACGACGTGCTAAGCATGCCGATGCTGCTCTTTTTAGCACCCGCGCACGGATTTGTGCGAAAACGCGTTTTTAAGCATGCACATGCATCTTTTGGTAGACGAGATTGAAGTTTTCTGCAAAACCACAAGATGTGCATGCAAATGGTGCTTTTCGCAGAACGCTCCACGTGGATTTCTACCAAACAACGTGCTAAGCATGCCGATGCTGCTCTTTTTAGCACCCGCGCACGGATTCGTGCGAAAACGCGTTTTAAGCATGCACATGCATCTTTTGGTAGACGAGATTGAAGTTTTCTGCAAAACCACAAGATGTGCATGCAAATGGTGCTTTTCGCAGAACGCGCACGTGGATTTCTACCAAACAACGTGCTAAGCATGCCGATGCTGCTCTTTTTAGCACCCGCGCACGGATTCGTGCGAAAACACGTTTTAAGCATGCACATGCATCTTTTGGTAGACGAGATTGAAGTTTTCTGCAAAACCACAAGATGTGCATGCAAATGGTGCTTTTCGCAGAACGCGCACGTGGATTTCTACCAAACAACGTGCTAAGCATGCCGATGCTGCTCTTTTTAGCACCCGCGCACGGATTCGTGCGAAAACGCGTTTTAAGCATGCACATGCATCTCTTGGTAGACGAGATTGAAGTTTTCTGCAAAACCACAAGATGTGCATGCAAATGGTGCTTTTCGCAGAACGCCCACGTGGATTTCTACCCAACAACGTGCTAAGCATGCCGATGCTGCTCTTTTTAACACCCGCGCACGGATTTGTGCGAAAACGCGTTTTAAGCATGCACATGCATCTTTTGGTAGACGAGATTGAAGTTTTCTGCAAAACCACAAGATGTGCATGCAAATGGTGCTTTTCGCAGAACGCGCACGTGGATTTCTACCAAACAACGTGCTAAGCATGCCGATGCTGCTCTTTTTAGCACTCGCGCACGGATTCGTGCGAGAACGCGTTTTAAGCATGCACATGCATCTTTTGGTAGACTAGATTGAAGTTTTCTGCAAAACCACAAGATGTGCATGCAAATGGTGCTTTTCGCAGAACGCGCACGTGGATTTCTACCAAACAACGTGCTAAGCATGCCGATGCTGCTCTTTTTAGCACCCGCGCACGGATTCGTGCGAAAACGCGTTTTAAGCATGCACATGCATCTTTTGGTAGACGAGATTGAAGTTTTCTGCAAAACCACAAGATGTGCATGCAAATGGTGCTTTTCGCAGAACGCCCACGTGGATTTCTACCAAACAACGTGCTAAGCATGCCGATGCTGCTCTTTTAGCACCCGCGCACGGATTTGTGCGAAAACGCGTTTTAAAGCATGCACATGCATCTTTTGGTAGACGAGATTGAAGTTTTCTGCAAAACCACAAGATGTGCATGCAAATGGTGCTTTTCGCAGAACGCGCACGTGGATTTCTACCAAACAACGTGCTAAGCATGCCGATGCTGCTCTTTTTAGCACCCGCGCACGGATTCGTGCGAAAACGCGTTTTAAGCATGCACATGCATCTTTTGGTAGACGAGATTGAAGTTTTCTGCAAAACCACAAGATGTGCATGCAAATGGTGCTTTTCGCAGAACGCGCACGTGGATTTCTACCAAACAAACGTGCTAAGCATGCCGATGCTGCTCTTTTTAGCACCCGCGCACGGATTTGTGCGAAAAACGCGTTTTAAGCATGCACATGCATCTTTTGGTAGACGAGATTGAAGTTTTCCGCAAAACCACAAGATGTGCATGCAAATGGTGCTTTTCGCAGAACGCGCACGTGGATTTCTACCAAACAACGTGCTAAGCATGCCGATGCTGCTCTTTTTAGCACCCGCGCACGGATTCGTGCGAAAACGCGTTTTAAAGCATGCACATGCATCTTTTGGTAGACGAGATTGAAGTTTTCTGCAAAACCACAAGATGTGCATGCAAATGGTGCTTTTCGCAGAACGCGCACGTGATTTCTACCAAACAACGTGCTAAGCATGCGATGCTGCTCTTTTTAGCACCCGCGCACGGATTCGTGCGAAAACGCGTTTTAAGCATGCACATGCATCTTTTGGTAGACGCGGATGAAGTTTTCTGCAAATCCACAAGATGTGCATGCAAATGGTGCTTTTGGCAGAACGCGCACGTGGATTTCTACCAAACGACGTGCTAAGCATGCCGATGCTGCTCTTTTTAGCACCCGCGCACGGATTCATGCGAAAACGCGTTTTAAGCATGCACATGCATCTTTTGGTAGACGCGGATGAAGTTTTCTGCAAAACCACAAGATGTGCATGCAAATGGTGCTCTTGGCAGAACGCGCACGTGGATTTCTGCCAAACGACGTGCTAAGCATGCCGATGCTGCTCTTTTTAGCACCCGCGCACGGATTTGTGCGAAAACGCGTTTTAAGCATGCACATGCATCTTTTGGTAGACGAGATTGAAGTTTTCTGCAAAACCACAAGATGTGCATGCAAATGGTGCTTTTCGCAGAACGCGCACGTGGATTTCTACAAACAACGTGCTAAGCATGCCGATGCTGCTCTTTTTAGCACCCGCGCACGGATTCGTGCGAAACGCGTTTTAAGCATGCACATGCATCTTTTGGTAGACGAGATTGAAGTTTTCTGCAAAACCACAAGATGTGCATGCAAATGGTGCTTTTCGCAGAACGCCCACGTGGATTTCTACCAAACAACGTGCTAAGCATGCCGATGCTGCTCTTTTTAGCACCCGCGCACGGATTCGTGCGAAAACGCGTTTTAAACCATGCACATGCATCTTTTGGTAGACGAGATTGAAGTTTTCTGCAAAACCACTAGATGTGCATGCAAATGGTGCTTTTCGCAGAACGCGCACGTGGATTTCTACCAAACAACGTGCTAAGCATGCCGATGCTGCTCTTTTTAGCACCCCGCGCACGGATTCGTGCGAAAACGCGTTTTAAGCATGCACATGCATCTTTTGGTAGACGCGGATGAAGTTTTCTGCAAAACCACAAGATGTGCATGCAAATGGTGCTTTTGGCAGAACGCGCACGTGGATTTCTACCAAACGACGTGCTAAGCATGCCGATGCTGCTCTTTTTAGCACCCGCGCACGGATTCGTGCGAAAACGCGTTTTAAGCATGCACATGCATCTTTTGGTAGACGCGGATGAAGTTTTCTGCAAAACCACAAGATGTGCATGCAAATGGTGCTCTTGGCAGAACGCGCACGTGGATTTCTGCCAAACGACGTGCTAAGCATGCCGATGCTGCTCTTTTTAGCACCCGCGCACGGATTTGTGCGAAAACGCGTTTTTAAGCATGCACATGCATCTTTTGGTAGACGAGATTGAAGTTTTCTGCAAAACCACAAGATGTGCATGCAAATGGTGCTTTTCGCAGAACGCGCACGTGGATTTCTACCAAACACGTGCTAAGCATGCCGATGCTGCTCTTTTTAGCACCCGCGCACGGATTCGTGCGAAAACGCGTTTTAAGCATGCACATGCATCTTTTGGTAGACGAGATTGAAGTTTTCTGCAAAACCACAAGATGTGCATGCAAATGGTGCTTTTCGCAGAACGCCCACGTGGATTTCTGCCAAACGACGTGCTAAGCATGCCGATGCTGCTCTTTTTAGCACCCGCGCACGGATTTGTGCGAAAACGCGTTTTAAAGCATGCACATGCATCTTTTGGTAGACGAGATTGAAGTTTTCTGCAAAACCACAAGATGTGCATGCAAATGGTGCTTTTCGCAGAACGCGCACGTGGATTTCTACCAACAACAACGTGCTAAGCATGCCGATGCTGCTCTTTTTAGCACCCCGCGCACGGATTCGTGCGAAAACGCGTTTTAAGCATGCACATGCATCTTTTGGTAGACGAGATTGAAGTTTTCTGCAAAACCACAAGATGTGCATGCAAATGGTGCTTTTCGCAGAACGCCCACGTGGATTTCTACCAAACAACGTGCTAAGCATGCCGATGCTGCTCTTTTTAGCACCCGCGCACGGATTCGTGCGAAAAACGCGTTTTAACCATGCACATGCATCTTTTGGTAGACGAGATTGAAGTTTTCTGCAAAACCACTAGATGTGCTGCAAATGGTGCTTTTCGCAGAACGCGCACGTGGATTTCTACCAAACAACGTGCTAAGCATGCCGATGCTGCTCTTTTTAGCACCCGCGCACGGATTCGTGCGAAAACGCGTTTTAAGCATGCACATGCATCTTTTGGTAGACGCGGATTGAAGTTTTCTGCAAAACCACAAGATGTGCATGCAAATGGTGCTTTTGGCAGAACGCGCACGTGGATTTCTACCAAACGACGTGCTAAGCATGCCGATGCTGCTCTTTTTAGCACCCGCGCACGGATTCGTGCGAAAACGCGTTTTAAGCATGCACATGCATCTTTTTGGTAGACGCGGATGAAGTTTTCTGCAAAACCACAAGATGTGCATGCAAATGGTGCTCTTGGCAGAACGCGCACGTGGATTTCTGCCAAACGACGTGCTAAGCATGCCGATGCTGCTCTTTTTAGCACCCGCGCACGGATTTGTGCGAAAACGCGTTTTAAGCAAGCACATGCATCTTTTGGTAGACGAGATTGAAGTTTTCTGCAAAACCACAGATGTGCATGCAAATGGTGCTTTTCGCAGAACGCGCACGTGGATTTCTACCAAACAACGTGCTAAGCATGCCGATGCTGCTCTTTTTAGCACCCGCGCACGGATTCGTGCGAAAACGCGTTTTAAAGCATGCACATGCATCTTTTGGTAGACGAGATTGAAGTTTTCTGCAAAACCACAAGATGTGCATGCAAATGGTGCTTTTCGCAGAACGCGCACGTGGATTTCTACCAAACAACGTGCTAAGCATGCCGATGCTGCTCTTTTTAGCACCCGCGCACGGATTCGTGCGAAAACGCGTTTTAAGCATGCACATGCATCTTTTGGTAGACGCGGATGAAGTTTCTGCAAAACCACAAGATGTGCATGCAAATGGTGCTTTTGGCAGAACGCGCACGTGGATTTCTACCAAACGACGTGCTAAGCATGCCGATGCTGCTCTTTTTAGCACCCGCGCACGGATTCGTGCGACACACGCGAGACAGATTGCACATGCATCTTTTGGTAGACGCGGATGAAGTTTTCTGCAAAACCACAAGATGTGCATGCAAATGGTGCTCTTGGCAGAACGCGCACGTGGATTTCTACCAAACGACGTGCTAAGCATGCCGATGCTGCTCTTTTTAGCACCCGCGCACGGATTTGTGCGAAAACGCGTTTTAAGCATGCACATGCATCTTTTGGTAGACGAGATTGAAGTTTTCTGCAAAACCACAAGATGTGCATGCAAATGGTGCTTTTCGCAGAACGCGCACGTGGATTTCTACCAAACAACGTGCTAAGCATGCCGATGCTGCTCTTTTTAGCACCCGCGCATGGATTCGTGCGAAAACGCGTTTTAAGCATGCACATGCATCTTTTGGTAGACGAGATTGAAGTTTTCTGCAAAACCACAAGATGTGCATGCAAATGGTGCTTTTTGCAGAACGCGCACGTGCATTTCTACCAAACAACGTGCTAAGCATGCCGATGCTGCTCTTTTTAGCACCCGCGCACGCATTCGTGCGAAAACGCGTTTTAAGCATGCGCATGCATCTTTTGGTAGACGAGATTGAAGTTTTCTGCAAAACCACAAGATGTGCATGCAAATGGTGCTTTTCGCAGAACGCGCACGTGGATTTCTACCAAACAACGTGCTAAGCATCCCGATGCTGCTCTTTTTAGCACCCGCGCACGGATTCGTGCGAAAACGCGTTTTAAGCATGCACATGCATCTTTTGGTAGACGAGATTGAAGTTTTCTGCAAAACCACAAGATGTGCATGCAAATGGTGCTTTTCGCAGAACGCGCACGTGGATTTCTACCAAACAACGTGCTAAGCATGCCGATGCTGCTCTTTTTAGCACCGCGCACGGATTCGTGCGAAAACGCGTTTTAAGCATGCACATGCATCTTTGGTAGACGAGATTGAAGTTTCTGCAAAACCACAAGATGTGCATGCAAATGGTGCTTTTCGCAGAACGCGCACGTGGATTTCTACCAAACAACGTGCTAAGCATGCCGATGCTGCTCTTTTTAGCACCCGCGCACGGATTCGTGCGAAAACGCGTTTTAAGCATGCACATGCATCTTTTGGTAGAACGAGATTGAACTTTTCTGCAAAACCACAAGATGTGCATGCAAATGGTGCTTTTCGCAGAACGCGCACGTGGATATTCCTACCAAACAACGTGCTAAGCATGCCGATGCTGCTCTTTTAGCACCCGCGCACGGATTCGTGCGAAAACGCGTTTTAAGCATGCACATGCATCTTTTGGTAGACGAGATTGAAGTTTTCTGCAAAACCACAAGATGTGCATGCAAATGGTGCTTTTCGCAGAACGCCCACGTGGATTTCTACCAAACAACGTGCTAAGCATGCCGATGCTGCTCTTTTTAGCACCCGCGCACGGATTTGTGCGAAAACGCGTTTTAAGCATGCACATGCATCTTTTGGTAGACGAGATTGAAGTTTTCTGCAAAACCACAAGATGTGCATGCAAATGGTGCTTTTCGCAGAACGCGCACGTGGATTTCTACCAAACAACGTGCTAAGCATGCCGATGCTGCTCTTTTTAGCACCCGCGCACGGATTCGTGCGAAAACGCGTTTTAAGCATGCACATGCATCTTTTGGTAGACGAGATTGAAGTTTTCTGCAAAACCACAAGATGTGCATGCAAATGGTGCTTTTCGCAGAACGCCCACGTGGATTTCTACCAAACAACGTGCTAAGCATGCCGATGCTGCTCTTTTTAGCACCCGCGCACGGATTTGTGCGAAAACGCGTTTTAAGCATGCACATGCATCTTTTGGTAGACGAGATTGAAGTTTTCTGCAAAACCACAAGATGTGCATGCAAATGGTGCTTTTCGCAGAACGCGCGCGTGGATTTCTACCAAACAACGTGCTAAGCATGCCGATGCTGCTCTTTTTAGCACCCGCGCACGGATTCTTGCGAAAACGCGTTTTAAGCATGCACATGCATCTTTTGGTAGACGAGATTGAAGTTTTCTGCAAAACCACAAGATGTGCATGCAAATGGTGCTTTTCGCAGAACGCGCACGTGGATTTCTACCAAACAACGTGCTAAGCATGCCGATGCTGCTCTTTTTAGCACCCGCGCACGGATTCGTGCGAAAACGCGTTTTAAGCATGCACATGCATCTTTTGGTATTCGAGATTGAAGTTTTCTGCAAAACCACAAGATGTGCATGCAAATGGTGCTTTTCGCAGAACGCGCACGTGGATTTCTACCAAACAACGTGCTCAGCATGCCGATGCTGCTCTTTTTAGCACCCGCGCACGGATTCGTGCGAAAACGCGTTTTAAGCATGCACATGCATCTTTTGGTAGACGAGATTGAAGTTTTCTGCAAAACCACAAGATGTGCATGCAAATGGTGCTTTTGGCAGAACGTGCACGTGGATTTCTACCAAACGACGTGCTAAGCATGCCGATGCTGCTCTTTTTAGCACCCGCGCACGGATTCGCGCGAAAACGCGTTTTAAGCATGCACATGCATCTTTTGATAGACGCGGATGAAGTTTTCTGCAAAACCACAAGATGTGCATGCAAATGGTGCTTTTGGCAGAACGCGCACGTGCATTTCTACCAAACGACGTGCTAAGCATGCCGATGCTGCTCTTTTTAGCACCCGCGCACGGATTTGTGCGAAAACGCGTTTTAAGCTGCACATGCATCTTTTGGTAGACGAGATTGAAGTTTTCTGCAAAACCACAAGATGCGCATGCAAATGGTGCTTTTCGCAGAACGCGCACGTGGATTTCTACCAAACAACGTGCTAAGCATGCCGATGCTGCTCTTTTTAGCACCCGCGCACGGATTCGTGCGAAAACGCGTTTTAAGCATGCACATGCATCTTTTGGTAGACGCGGATGAAGTTTTCTGCAAAACCACAAGATGTGCATGCAAATGGTGCTTTTGGCAGAACGCGCACGTGGATTTCTACCAAACGACGTGCTAAGCATGCCGATGCTGCTCTTTTTAGCACCCGCGCACGGATTCGTGCGAAAACGCGTTTTAAGCATGCACATGCATCTTTTGGTAGACGCGGATGAAGTTTTCTGCAAAACCACAAGATGTGCATGCAAATGGTGCTCTTGGCAGAACGCGCACGCGGATTTCTACCAAACGACGTGCTAAGCATGCCGATGCTGCTCTTTTTAACACCCGCGCACGGTTTTGTGCGAAAACGCGTTTTAAGCATGCACATGCATCTTTTGGTAGACGAGATTGAAGTTTTCTGCAAAACCACAAGATGTGCATGCAAATGGTGCTTTTCGCAGAACGCGCACGTGGATTTCTACCAAACAACGTGCTAAGCATGCCGATGCTGCTCTTTTTAGCACCCACGCACGGATTCGTGCGAAAAACGCGTTTTAAGCATGCACATGCATCTTTTGGTAGAAGAGATTGAAGTTTTCTGCAAAACCACAAGATGTGCATGCAAATGGTGCTTTTCGCAGAACGCGCACGTGGATTTCTACCAAACAACGTGCTAAGCATGCCGATGCTGCTCTTTTTAGCACCCGCGCACGGATTCGTGCGAAAACGCGTTTTAAAGCATGCACATGCATCTTTTGGTAGACGAGATTGAAGTTTTCTGCAAAACCGCAAGATGTGCATGCAAATGGTGCTTTTCGCAGAACGCGCACGTGGATTTCTACCAAACAACGTGCTAAGCATGCCGATGCTGCTCTTTTTAGCACCCGCGCACGGATTCGTGCGAAAACGCGTTTTAAGCATGCACATGCATCTTTTGGTAGACGAGATTGAAGTTTTCTGCAAAACCACAAGATGTGCATGCAAATGGTGCTTTTCGCAGAACGCGCACGTGGATTTCTACCAAACAACGTGCTAAGCATGCCGATGCTGCTCTTTTTAGCACCCGCGCACGGATTCGTGCGAAAACGCGTTTTAAGCATGCACATGCATCTTTTGGTAGACGAGATTGAAGTTTTCTGCAAAACCACAAGATGTGCATGCAAATGGTGCTTTTCGCAGAACGCGCACGTGGATTTCTACCAAACAACGTGCTAAGCATGCCGATGCTGCTCTTTTTAGCACCCGCGCACGGATTCGTGCGAAAACGCGTTTTAAGCATGCACATGCATCTTTTGGTAGACGAGATTGAAGTTTTCTGCAAAACCACAAGATGTGCATGCAAATGGTGCTTTTGGCAGAACGCGCACGTGGATTTCTACCAAACGACGTGCTAAGCATGCCGATGCTGCTCTTTTTAGCACCCGCGCACGGATTCGCGCGAAAACGCGTTTTAAGCATGCACATGCATCTTTTGGTAGACGAGATTGAAGTTTTCTGCAAAACCACAAGATGTGCATGCAAATGGTGCTTTTGGCAGAACGCGCACGTGGATTTCTACCAAACGACGTGCTAAGCATGCCGATGCTGCTCTTTTTAGCACCCGCGCACGGATTCGCGCGAAAACGCGTTTTAAGCATGCACATGCATCTTTTGGTAGACGCGGATGAAGTTTTCTGCAAAACCACAAGATGTGCATGCAAATGGTGCTTTTGGCAGAACGCGCACGTGGATTTCTACCAAACGACGTGCTAAGCATGCCGATGCTGCTCTTTTTAGCACCCGCGCACGGATTTGTGCGAAAACGCGTTTTAAGCATGCACATGCATCTTTTGGTAGACGAGATTGAAGTTTTCTGCAAAACCACAAGATGTGCATGCAAATGGTGCTTTTCGCAGAACGCGCACGTGGATTTCTACCAAACAACGTGCTAAGCATGCCGATGCTGCTCTTTTTAGCACCCGCGCACGGATTCGTGCGAAAACGCGTTTTAAGCATGCACCTCCATCTTTTGGTAGACGCGGATGAAGTTTTCTGCAAAACCACAAGATGTGCATGCAAATGGTGCTTTTGGTAGAACGCGCACGTGGATTTCTACCAAACGACGTGCTAAGCATGCCGATGCTGCTCTTTTTAGCACCCGCGCACGGATTCGTGCGAAAACGCGTTTTAAGCATGCACATGCATCTTTTGGTAGACGCGGATGAAGTTTTCTGCAAAACCACAAGATGTGCATGCAAATGGTGCTCTTGGCAGAACGCGCACGTGGATTTCTACCAAACGACGTGCTAAGCATGCCGATGCTGCTCTTTTTAGCACCCGCGCACGGATTCGTGCGAAAACGCGTTTTAAGCTTGCACATGCATCTTTTGGTAGACGAGATTGAAGTTTTCTGCAAAACCACAAGATGTGCATGCAAATGGTGCTTTTCGCAGAACGCGCACGTGGATTTCTACCAAACAACGTGCTAAGCATGCCGATGCTGCTCTTTTTAGCACCCGCGCACGGATTCGTGCGAAAACGCGTTTTAAGCATGCACATGCATCTTTTGGTAGACGAGATTGAAGTTTTCTGCAAAACCACAAGATGTGCATGCAAATGGTGCTTTTTGCAGAACGCGCACGTGGATTTCTACCAAACGACGTGCTAAGCATGCCGATGCTGCTCTTTTTAGCACCCGCGCACGGATTCGCGCGAAAACGCGTTTTAAGCATGCACATGCATCTTTTGGTAGACGCGGATGAAGTTTTCTGCAAAACCACAAGATGTGCATGGAAATGGTGCTTTTGGCAGAACGCGCACGTGGATTTCTACCAAACGACGTGCTAAGCATGCCGATGCTGCTCTTTTTAGCACCCGCGCACGGATTTGTGCGAAAACGCGTTTTAAGCATGCACATGCATCTTTTGGTAGACGAGATTGAAGTTTTCTGCAAAACCACAAGATGTGCATGCAAATGGTGCTTTTCGCAGAACGCGCACGTGGATTTCTACCAAACAACGTGCTAAGCATGCCGTGCTGCTCTTTTTAGCACCCGCGCACGGATTCGTGCGAAAACGCGTTTTAAGCATGCACATGCATCTTTTGGTAGACGCGGATGAAGTTTTCTGCAAAACCACAAGATGTGCATGCAAATGGTGCTCTTGGCAGAACGCGCACGTGGATTTCTACCAAACGACGTGCTAAGCATGCCGATGCTGCTCTTTTTAGCACCCGCGCACGGATTCGTGCGAAAACGCGTTTTAAGCATGCACATGCATCTTTTGGTAGACGAGATTGAAGTTTTCTGCAAAACCACAAGATGTGCATGCAAATGGTGCTTTTCGCAGAAGGCGCACGTGGATTTATACCAAACAACGTGCTAAGCAAGCCGATGCTGCTCTTTTTAGCACCCGCGAGCGGATTTGTGCGAAAACGCGTTTTAAGCATGCACATGCATCTTTTGGTAGACGAGATTGAAGTTTTCTGCAAAACCACAAGATGTGCATGCAAATGGTGCTTTTCGCAGAACGCGCACGTGGATTTCTACCAAACAACGTGCTAAGCATGCCGATGCTGCTCTTTTTAGCACCCGCGCACGGATTTGTTCGAAAACGCGTTTTAAAGCATGCACATGCATCTTTTGGTAGACGAGATTGAAGTTTTCTGCAAAACCACAAGATGTGCATGCAAATGGTGCTTTTCGCAGAACGCGCACGTGGATTTCTACCAAACAACGTGCTAAGCATGCCGATGCTGCTCTTTTTAGCACCCGCGCACGGATTCGTGCGAAAACGCGTTTTAGCATGCACATGCATCTTTTGGTAGACGAGATTGAAGTTTTCTGCAAAACCACAAGATGTGCATGCAAATGGTGCTTTTCGAAGAACGCGCACGTGGATTTCTACCAAACAACGTGCTAAGCATGCCGATGCTGCTCTTTTTAGCACCCGCGCACGGATTCGTGCGAAAACGCGTTTTAAGCATGCACATGCATCTTTTGGTAGACGAGATTGAAGTTTTCTGCAAAACCACAAGATGTGCATGCAAATGGTGCTTTTGGCAGAACGCGCACGTGGATTTCTACCAAACGACGTGCTAAGCATGCCGATGCTGCTCTTTTTAGCACCCGCGCACGGATTCGCGCGAAAACGCGTTTTAAGCATGCACATGCATCTTTTGGTAGACGAGATTGAAGTTTTCTGCAAAACCACAAGATGTGCATGCAAATGGTGCTTTTGGCAGAACGCGCACGTGGATTTCTACCAAACGACGTGCTAAGCATGCCGATGCTGCTCTTTTTAGCACCCGCGCACGGATTCGCGCGAAAACGCGTTTTAAGCATGCACATGCATCTTTTGGTAGACGCGGATGAAGTTTTCTGCAAAACCACAAGATGTGCATGCAAATGGTGCTTTTGGCAGAACGCGCACGTGGATTTCTACCAAACGACGTGCTAAGCATGCCGATGCTGCTCTTTTTAGCACCCGCGCACGGATTTGTGCGAAAACGCGTTTTAAGCATGCACATGCATCTTTTGGTAGACGAGATTGAAGTTTTCTGCAAAACCACAAGATGTGCATGCAAATGGTGCTTTTCGCAGAACGCGCACGTGGATTTCTACCAAACAACGTGCTAAGCATGCCGATGCTGCTCTTTTTAGCACCCGCGCACGGATTCGTGCGAAAACGCGTTTTAAGCATGCACCTCCATCTTTTGGTAGACGCGGATGAAGTTTTCTGCAAAACCACAAGATGTGCATGCAAATGGTGCTTTTGGTAGAACGCGCACGTGGATTTCTACCAAACGACGTGCTAAGCATGCCGATGCTGCTCTTTTTAGCACCCGCGCACGATTCGTGCGAAAACGCGTTTTAAGCATGCACATGCATCTTTTGGTAGACGCGGATGAAGTTTTCTGCAAAACCACAAGATGTGCATGCAAATGGTGCTCTTGGCAGAACGCGCACGTGGATTTCTACCAAACGACGTTCTAAGCATGCCGATGCTGCTCTTTTTAGCACCCGCGCACGGATTCGTGCGAAAACGCGTTTTAAGCTTGCACATGCATCTTTTGGTAGACGAGATTGAAGTTTTCTGCAAAACCACAAGATGTGCATGCAAATGGTGCTTTTCGCAGAACGCGCACGTGGATTTCTACCAAACAACGTGCTAAGCATGCGATGCTGCTCTTTTTAGCACCCGCGCACGGATTCGTGCGAAAACGTGTTTTAAGCATGCACATGCATCTTTGGTAGACGAGATTGAAGTTTTCTGCAAAACCACAAGATGTGCATGCAAATGGTGCTTTTTGCAGAACGCGCACGTGGATTTCTACCAAACGACGTGCTAAGCATGCCGATGCTGCTCTTTTTAGCACCCGCGCACGGATTCGCGCGAAAACGCGTTTTAAGCATGCACATGCATCTTTTGGTAGACGCGGATGAAGTTTTCTGCAAAACCACAAGATGTGCATGCAAAGGGTGCTTTTGCAGAACGCGCACGTGGATTTCTACCAAACGACGTGCTAGCATGCGATGCTGCTCTTTTTAGCACCCGCGCACGGATTTGTGCGAAAACGCGTTTTAAGCATGCACATGCATCTTTTGGTAGACGAGATTGAAGTTTTCTGCAAAACCACAAGATGTGCATGCAAATGGTGCTTTTGTAGAACGCGCACGTGGATTTCTACCAAACGACGTGCTAAGCATGCCGATGCTGCTCTTTTTAGCACCCGCGCACGGATTCGTGCGAAAACGCGTTTTAAGCATGCACATGCATCTTTTGGTAGACGCGGATGAAGTTTTCTGCAAAACCACAAGATGTGCATGCAAATGGTGCTTTTCGCAGAACGCGCACGTGGATTTCTACCAAACAACGTGCTAAGCATGCCGATGCTGCTCTTTTTAGCACCCGCCGCACGGATTCGTGCGAAACCGCGTTTTAAGCATGCACATGCATCTTTTGGTAGACGAGATTGAAGTTTTCTGCAAAACCACAAGATGTGCATGCAAATGGTGCTTTTCGCAGAACGCGCACGTGGATTTCTACCAAACAACGTGCTAAGCATGCCGATGCTGCTCTTTTTAGCACCCGCGCACGGATTCGTGCGAAAACGCGTTTTAAGCATGCACATGCATCTTTTGGTAGACGAGATTGAAGTTTTCTGCAAAACCACAAGATGTGCATGCAAATGGTGCTTTTGGCAGAACGCGCACGTGGATTTCTACCAAACAACGTGCTAAGCATGCCGCTGCTGCTCTTTTTAGCACCCGCGCACGGATTCGTGCGAAAACGCGTTTTAAGCATGCACATGCATCTTTTGGTAGACGAGATTGAAGTTTTCTGCAAAACCACAAGATGTGCATGCAAATGGTGCTTTTCGCAGAACGCGCACGTGGATTTCTACCAAACAACGTGCTAAGCATGCCGATGCTGCTCTTTTTAGCACCCGCGCACGGATTCGTGCGAAAACGCGTTTTAAGCATGCACATGCATCTTTTGGTAGACGCGGATGAAGTTTTCTGCAAAACCACAAGATGTGCATGCAAATGGTGCTCTTGGCAGAACGCGCACGTGGATTTCTACCAACGACGTGCTAAGCATGCCGATGCTGCTCTTTTTAGCACCCGCGCACGGATTCGTGCGAAAACGCGTTTTAAGCATGCACATGCATCTTTTGGTAGACGAGATTGAAGTTTTCTGCAAAACCACAAGATGTGCATGCAAATGGTGCTTTTCGCAGAAGGCGCACGTGGATTTCTACCAAACAACGTGCTAAGCAAGGCCGATGCTGCTCTTTTTAGCACCCGCGAGCGGATTTGTGCGAAAACGCGTTTTAAGCATGCACATGCATCTTTTGGTAGACGAGATTGAAGTTTTCTGCAAAACCACAAGATGTGCATGCAAATGGTGCTTTTCGCAGAACGCGCACGTGGATTTCTACCAAACAACGTGCTAAGCATGCCGATGCTGCTCTTTTTAGCACCCGCGCACGGATTTGTGCGAAAACGCGTTTTAAGCATGCACATGCATCTTATGGTAGACGAGATTGAAGTTTTCTGTAAAACCACAAGATGTGCATGCAAATGGTGCTTTTCGCAGAACGCGCACGTGGATTTCTACCAAACAACGTGCTAAGCATGCCGATGCTGCTCTTTTTAGCACCCGCGCACGGATTCGTGCGAAAACGCGTTTTAAGCATGCACATGCATCTTTTGGTAGACGAGATTGAAGTTTTCTGCAAAACCACAAGATGTGCATGCAAATGGTGCTTTTCGCAGAACGCGCACGTGGATTTCTACCAAACAACGTGCTAAGCATGCCGATGCTGCTCTTTTTAGCACCCGCGCACGGATTCGTGCGAAAACGCGTTTTAAGCATGCACATGCATCTTTTGGTAGACGAGATTGAAGTTTTCTGCAAAACCACAAGATGTGCATGCAAATGGTGCTTTTCGCAGAACGCGCACGTGGATTTCTACCAAACAACGTGCTAAGCATGCCGATGCTGCTCTTTTTAGCACCCGCGCACGGATTCGTGCGAAAACGCGTTTTAAGCATGCACATGCATCTTTTGGTAGACGAGATTGAAGTTTTCTGCAAAACCACAAGATGTGCATGCAAATGGTGCTTTTCGCAGAACGCGCACGTGGATTTCTACCAAACAACGTGCTAAGCATGCCGATGCTGCTCTTTTTAGCACCCGCGCACGGATTCGTGCGAAAACGCGTTTTAAGCATGCACATGCATCTTTTGGTAGACGAGATTGAAGTTTTCTGCAAAACCACAAGATGTGCATGCAAATGGTGCTTTTGGCAGAACGCGCACGTGGATTTCTACCAAACGACGTGCTAAGCATGCCGATGCTGCTCTTTTTAGCACCCGCGCACGGATTCGCGCGAAACGTGTTTTAAGCATGCACATGCATCTTTTGGTAGACGCGGATGAAGTTTTCTGCAAAACCACAAGATGTGCATGCAAATGGTGCTTTTGGCAGAACGCGCACGTGGATTTCTACCAAACGAGGTGCTAAGCATGCCGATGCTGCTCTTTTTAGCACCCGCGCACGGATTTGTGCGAAAACGCGTTTTAAGCATGCACATGCATCTTTTGGTAGACGCGGATGAAGTTTTCTGCAAAACCACAAGATGTGCATGCAAATGGTGCTTTTCGCAGAACGCGCACGTGGATTTCTACCAAACAACGTGCTAAGCATGCCGATGCTGCTCTTTTTAGCACCCGCGCACGGATTCGTGCGAAAACGCGTTTTAAGCATGCACATGCATCTTTTGGTAGACGCGGATGAAGTTTCTGCAAAACCACAAGATGTGCATGCAAATGGTGCTCTTGGCAGAACGCGCACGTGGATTTCTACCAAACGACGTGCTAAGCATGCCGATGCTGCTCTTTTTAGCACCCGCGCACGGATTCGTGCGAAAACGCGTTTTAAGCATGCACATGCATCTTTTGGTAGACGAGATTGAAGTTTTCTGCAAAACCACAAGATGTGCATGCAAATGGTGCTTTTCGCAGAACGCGCACGTGGATTTCTACCAAACAACGTGCTAAGCATGCCGATGCTGCTCTTTTTAGCACCCGCGCACGGATTCGTGCGAAAACG
The DNA here is from genome assembly GCF_023375885.2 of Dermacentor andersoni. Lineage (NCBI taxonomy): Eukaryota > Metazoa > Arthropoda > Arachnida > Ixodida > Ixodidae > Dermacentor > Dermacentor andersoni. The sequence continues at coordinate 68,968 of NW_027314990.1, forward strand.
CGTTTTAAGCATGCACATGCATCTTTTGGTAGACGCGGATGAAGTTTTCTGCAAAACCACAAGATGTGCATGCAAATGGTGCTCTTGGCAGAACGCGCACGTGGATTTCTACCAAACGACGTGCTAAGCATGCCGATGCTGCTCTTTTTAGCACCCGCGCACGGATTCGTGCGAAAACGCGTTTTAAGCATGCACATGCATCTTTTGGTAGACGAGATTGAAGTTTTCTGCAAAACCACAAGATGTGCATGCAAATGGTGCTTTTCGCAGAAGGCGCACGTGGATTTCTACCAAACAACGTGCTAAGCAAGCCGATGCTGCTCTTTTTAGCACCCGCGAGCGGATTTGTGCGAAAACGCGTTTTCAGCATGCACATGCATCTTTTGGTAGACGAGATTGAAGTTTTCTGCAAAACAACAAGATGTGCATGCAAATGGTGCTTTTCGCAGAACGCGCACGTGGATTTCTACCAAACAACGTGCTAAGCATGCCGATGCTGCTCTTTTTAGCACCCGCGCACGGATTTGTGCGAAAACGCGTTTTAAGCATGCACATGCATCTTATGGTGGACGAGATTGAAGTTTTCTGTAAAACCACAAGATGTGCATGCAAATGGTGCTTTTCGCAGAACGCGCACGTGGATTTCTACCAAACAACGTGCTAAGCATGCCGATGCTGCTCTTTTTAGCACCCGCGCACGGATTCGTGCGAAACGCGTTTGAAGCATGCACATGCATCTTTTGGTAGACGAGATTGAAGTTTTCTGCAAAACCACAAGATGTGCATGCAAATGGTGCTTTCGCAGAACGCGCACGTGGATTTCTACCAAACAACGTGCTAAGCATGCCGATGCTGCTCTTTTTAGCACCCGCGCACGGATTCGTGCGAAAACGCGTTTTAAGCATGCACATGCATCTTTTGGTAGACGAGATTGAAGTTTTCTGCAAAACCACAAGATGTGCATGCAAATGGTGCTTTTCGCAGAACGCGCACGTGGATTTCTACCAAACAACGTGCTAAGCATGCCGATGCTGCTCTTTTTAGCACCCGCGCACGGATTCGTGCGAAAACGCGTTTTAAGCATGCACATGCATCTTTTGGTAGACGAGATTGAAGTTTTCTGCAAAACCACAAGATGTGCATGCAAATGGTGCTTTTGGCAGAACGCGCACGTGGATTTCTACCAAACGACGTGCTAAGCATGCCGATGCTGCTCTTTTTAGCACCCGCGCACGGATTCGCGCGAAAACGTGTTTTAAGCATGCACATGCATCTTTTGGTAGACGCGGATGAAGTTTTCTGCAAAACCACAAGATGTGCATGCAAATGGTGCTTTTGGCAGAACGCGCACGTGGATTTCTACCAAACGAGGTGCTAAGCATGCCGATGCTGCTCTTTTTAGCACCCGCGCACGGATTTGTGCGAAAACGCGTTTTAAGCATGCACATGCATCTTTTGGTAGACGAGATTGAAGTTTTCTGCAAAACCACAAGATGTGCATGCAAATGGTGCTTTTCGCAGAAGGCGCACGTGGATTTCTACCAAACAACGTGCTAAGCAAGCCGATGCTGCTCTTTTTAGCACCCGCGCACGGATTCGTGCGAAAACGCGTTTTAAGCATGCACATGCATCTTTTGGTAGACGCGGATGAAGTTTTCTGCAAAACCACAAGATGTGCATGCAAATGGTGCTCTTGGCAGAACGCGCACGTGGATTTCTACCAAACGACGTGCTAAGCATGCCGATGCTGCTCTTTTTAGCACCCGCGCACGGATTCGTGCGAAAACGCGTTTTAAGCATGCACATGCATCTTTTGGTAGACGAGATTGAAGTTTTCTGCAAAACCACAAGATGTGCATGCAAATGGTGCTTTTCGCAGAACGCGCACGTGGATTTCTACCAACAACGTGCTAAGCATGCCGATGCTGCTCTTTTTAGCACCCGCGAGCGGATTTGTGCGAAAACGCGTTTTAAGCATGCACATGCATCTTTTGGTAGACGAGATTGAAGTTTTCTGCAAAACCACAAGATGTGCATGCAAATGGTGCTTTTCGCAGAACGCGCGCGTGGATTTCTACCAAACAACGTGCTAAGCATGCCGATGCTGCTCTTTTTAGCACCCGCGCACGGATTTGTGCGAAAACGCGTTTTAAGCATGCACATGCATCTTTGGTAGACGAGATTGAAGTTTTCTGCAAAACCACAAGATGTGCATGCAAATGGTGCTTTTCGCAGAACGCGCACGTGGATTTCTACCAAACAACGTGCTAAGCATGCCGATGCTGCTCTTTTTAGCACCCGCGCACGGATTCGTGCGAAAACGCGTTTTAAGCATGCACATGCATCTTTTGGTAGATGAGATTGAAGTTTTCTGCAAAACCACAAGATGTGCATGCAAATGGTGCTTTTCGCAGAACGCGCACGTGGATTTCTACCAAACAACGTGCTAAGCATGCCGATGCTGCTCTTTTTAGCACCCGCGCACGGATTCGTGCGAAAACGCGTTTTAAGCATGCACATGCATCTTTTGGTAGACGAGATTGAAGTTTTCTGCAAAACCATAAGATGTGCATGCAAATGGTGCTTTTCGCAGAACGCGCACGTGGATTCTACCAAACAACGTGCTAAGCATGCCGATGCTGCTCTTTTTAGCACCCGCGCACGGATTCGTGCGAAAACGCGTTTTAAGCATGCACATGCATCTTTTGGTAGAAGAGATTGAAGTTTTCTGCAAAACCACAAGATGTGCATGCAAATGGTGCTTTTCGCAGAACGCGCACGTGGATTTCTACCAAACAACGTGCTAAGCATGCCGATGCTGCTCTTTTTAGCACCCGCGCACGGATTCGTGCGAAAACGCGTTTTAAGCATGCACATGCATCTTTTGGTAGACGAGATTGAAGTTTTCTGCAAAACCGCAAGATGTGCATGCAAATGGTGCTTTTCGCAGAACGCGCACGTGGATTTCTACCAAACAACGTGCTAAGCATGCCGATGCTGCTCTTTTTAGCACCCGCGCACGGATTTGTGCGAAAACGCGTTTTAAGCATGCACATGCATCTTATGGTAGACGAGATTGAAGTTTTCTGTAAAACCACAAGATGTGCATGCAAATGGTGCTTTTCGCAGAACGCGCACGTGGATTTCTACCAAACAACGTGCTAAGCATGCCGATGCTGCTCTTTTTAGCACCCGCGCACGGATTCGTGCGAAAACGCGTTTTAAGCATGCACATGCATCTTTTGGTAGACGAGATTGAAGTTTTCTGCAAAACCACAAGATGTGCATGCAAATGGTGCTTTTCGCAGAACGCGCACGTGGATTTCTACCAAACAACGTGCTAAGCATGCCGATGCTGCTCTTTTTAGCACCCGCGCACGGATTCGTGCGAAAACGCGTTTTAAGCATGCACATGCATCTTTTGGTAGACGAGATTGAAGTTTTCTGCAAAACCACAAGATGTGCATGCAAATGGTGCTTTTCGCAGAACGCGCACGTGGATTTCTACCAAACAACGTGCTAAGCATGCCGATGCTGCTCTTTTTAGCACCCGCGCACGGATTCGTGCGAAAACGCGTTTTAAGCATGCACATGCATCTTTTGGTAGACGAGATTGAAGTTTTCTGCAAAACCACAAGATGTGCATGCAAATGGTGCTTTTCGCAGAACGCGCACGTGGATTTCTACCAAACAACGTGCTAAGCATGTCGATGCTGCTCTTTTTAGCACCCGCGCACGATTCGTGCGAAAACGCGTTTTAAGCATGCACATGCATCTTTTGGTAGACGAGATTGAAGTTTTCTGCAAAACCACAAGATGTGCATGCAAATGGTGCTTTTCGCAGAACGCGCACGTGGATTTCTACCAAACAACATGCTAAGCATGCCGATGCTGCTCTTTTTAGCACCCGCGCACGGATTCGTGCGAAAACGCGTTTTAAGCATGCACATGCATCTTTTGGTAGACGAGATTGAAGTTTTCTGCAAAACCACAAGATGTGCATGCAAATGGTGCTTTTCGCAGAACGCGCACGTGGATTTCTACCAAACAACGTGCTAAGCATGCCGATGCTGCTCTTTTTAGCACCCGCGCACGGATTCGTGCGAAAACGCGTTTTAAGCATGCACATGCATCTTTTGGTAGACGCGGATGAAGTTTTCTGCAAAACCACAAGATGTGCATGCAAATGGTGCTCTTGGCAGAACGCGCACGTGGATTTCTATCAAACGACGTGCTAAGCATGCCGATGCTGCTCTTTTTAGCACCCGCGCACGGATTCGTGCGAAAACGCGTTTTAAGCATGCACATGCATCTTTTGGTAGACGAGATTGAAGTTTTCTGCAAAACCACAAGATGTGCATGCAAATGGTGCTTTTCGCAGAAGGCGCACGTGGATTTCTACCAAACAACGTGCTAAGCAAGCCGATGCTGCTCTTTTTAGCACCCGCGAGCGGATTTGTGCGAAAAACGCGTTTTAAGCATGCACATGCATCTTTTGGTAGACGAGATTGAAGTTTTCTGCAAAACCACAAGATGTGCATGCAAATGGTGCTTTTCGCAGAACGCGCACGTGGATTTCTACCAAACAACGTGCTAAGCATGCCGATGCTGCTCTTTTTAGCACCCGCGCACGGATTTGTGCGAAAACGCGTTTTAAGCATGCACATGCATCTTATGGTAGACGAGATTGAAGTTTTCTGTAAAACCACAAGATGTGCATGCAAATGGTGCTTTTCGCAGAACGCGCACGTGGATTTCTACCAAACAACGTGCTAAGCATGCCGATGCTGCTCTTTTTAGCACCCGCGCACGGATTCGTGCGAAAACGCGTTTTAAGCATGCACATGCATCTTTGGTAGACGAGATTGAAGTTTTCTGCAAAACCACAAGATGTGCATGCAAATGGTGCTTTTCGCAGAACGCGCACGTGGATTTCTACCAAACAACGTGCTAAGCATGCCGATGCTGCTCTTTTTAGCACCCGCGCACGGATTCGTGCGAAAACGCGTTTTAAGCATGCACATGCATCTTTTGGTAGACGAGATTGAAGTTTTCTGCAAAACCACAAGATGTGCATGCAAATGGTGCTTTTCGCAGAACGCGCACGTGGATTTCTACCAAACAACGTGCTAAGCATGCCGATGCTGCTCTTTTTAGCACCCGCGCACGGATTCGTGCGAAAACGCGTTTTAAGCATGCACATGCATCTTTTGGTAGACGAGATTGAAGTTTTCTGCAAAACCACAAGATGTGCATGCAAATGGTGCTTTTCGCAGAACGCGCACGTGGATTTCTACCAAACAACGTGCTAAGCATGCCGATGCTGCTCTTTTAGCACCCGCGCACGGATTCGTGCGAAAACGCGTTTTAAGCATGCACATGCATCTTTTGGTAGACGAGATTGAAGTTTTCTGCAAAACCACAAGATGTGCATGCAAATGGTGCTTTTGGCAGAACGCGCACGTGGATTTCTACCAAACGACGTGCTAAGCATGCCGATGCTGCTCTTTTTAGCACCCGCGCACGGATTCGCGCGAAACGTGTTTTAAGCATGCACATGCATCTTTTGGTAGACGCGGATGAAGTTTTCTGCAAAACCACAAGATGTGCATGCAAATGGTGCTTTTGGCAGAACGCGCACGTGGATTTCTACCAAACGAGGTGCTTAGCATGCCGATGCTGCTCTTTTTAGCACCCGCGCACGGATTTGTGCGAAAACGCGTTTTAAGCATGCACATGCATCTTTTGGTAGACGCGGATGAAGTTTTCTGCAAAACCACAAGATGTGCATGCAAATGGTGCTTTTCGCAGAACGCGCACGTGGATTTCTACCAAACAACGTGCTAAGCATGCCGATGCTGCTCTTTTTAGCACCCGCGCACGGATTCGTGCGAAAACGCGTTTTAAGCATGCACATGCATCTTTGGTAGACGCGGATGAAGTTTTCTGCAAAACCACAAGATGTGCATGCAAATGGTGCTCTTGGCAGAACGCGCACGTGGATTTCTACCAAACGACGTGCTAAGCATGCCGATGCTGCTCTTTTTAGCACCCGCGCACGGATTCGTGCGAAAACGCGTTTTAAGCATGCACATGCATCTTTTGGTAGACGAGATTGAAGTTTTCTGCAAAACCACAAGATGTGCATGCAAATGGTGCTTTTCGCAGAACGCGCACGTGGATTTCTACCAAACAACGTGCTAAGCATGCCGATGCTGCTCTTTTTAGCACCCGCGCACGGATTCGTGCGAAAACGCGTTTTAAGCATGCACATGCATCTTTTGGTAGACGCGGATGAAGTTTTCTGCAAAACCACAAGATGTGCATGCAAATGGTGCTCTTGGCAGAACGCGCACGTGGATTTCTACCAAACGACGTGCTAAGCATGCCGATGCTGCTCTTTTTAGCACCCGCGCACGGATTCGTGCGAAAACGCGTTTTAAGCATGCACATGCATCTTTTGGTAGACGAGATTGAAGTTTTCTGCAAAACCACAAGATGTGCATGCAAATGGTGCTTTTCGCAGAAGGCGCACGTGGATTTCTACCAAACAACGTGCTAAGCAAGCCGATGCTGCTCTTTTTAGCACCCGCGAGCGGATTTGTGCGAAAACGCGTTTTAAGCATGCACATGCATCTTTTGGTAGACGAGATTGAAGTTTTCTGCAAAACCACAAGATGTGCATGCAAATGGTGCTTTTCGCAGAACGCGCACGTGGATTTCTACCAAACAACGTGCTAAGCATGCCGATGCTGCTCTTTTTAGCACCCGCGCACGGATTTGTGCGAAAACGCGTTTTAAGCATGCACATGCATCTTATGGTAGACGAGATTGAAGTTTTCTGTAAAACCACAAGATGTGCATGCAAATGGTGCTTTTCGCAGAACGCGCACGTGGATTTCTACCAAACAACGTGCTAAGCATGCCGATGCTGCTCTTTTTAGCACCCGCGCACGGATTCGTGCGAAAACGCGTTTTAAGCATGCACATGCATCTTTTGGTAGACGAGATTGAAGTTTTCTGCAAAACCACAAGATGTGCATGCAAATGGTGCTTTTCGCAGAACGCGCACGTGGATTTCTACCAAACAACGTGCTAAGCATGCCGATGCTGCTCTTTTTAGCACCCGCGCACGGATTCGTGCGAAAACGCGTTTTAAGCATGCACATGCATCTTTTGGTAGACGAGATTGAAGTTTTCTGCAAAACCACAAGATGTGCATGCAAATGGTGCTTTTCGCAGAACGCGCACGTGGATTTCTACCAAACAACGTGCTAAGCATGCCGATGCTGCTCTTTTTAGCACCCGCGCACGGATTCGTGCGAAAACGCGTTTTAAGCATGCACATGCATCTTTTGGTAGACGAGATTGAAGTTTTCTGCAAAACCACAAGATGCGCATGCAAATGGTGCTTTTCGCAGAACGCGCACGTGGATTTCTACCAAACAACGTGCTAAGCATGCCGATGCTGCTCTTTTTAGCACCCGCGCACGGATTCGTGCGAAAACGCGTTTTAAGCATGCACATGCATCTTTTGGTAGACGAGATTGAAGTTTTCTGCAAAACCACAAGATGTGCATGCAAATGGTGCTTTTGGCAGAACGCGCACGTGGATTTCTACCAAACGACGTGCTAAGCATGCCGATGCTGCTCTTTTTAGCACCCGCGCACGGATTCGCGCGAAAACTTGTTTTAAGCATGCACATGCATCTTTTGGTAGACGCGGATGAAGTTTTCTGCAAAACCACAAGATGTGCATGCAAATGGTGCTTTTGGCAGAACGCGCACGTGGATTTCTACCAAACGAGGTGCTAAGCATGCCGATGCTGCTCTTTTTAGCACCCGCGCACGGATTTGTGCGAAAACGCGTTTTAAGCATGCACATGCATCTTTTGGTAGACGAGATTGAAGTTTTCTGCAAAACCACAAGATGTGCATGCAAATGGTGCTTTTCGCAGAAGGCGCACGTGGATTTCTACCAAACAACGTGCTAAGCAAGCCGATGCTGCTCTTTTTAGCACCCGCGCACGGATTCGTGCGAAAACGCGTTTTAAGCATGCACATGCATCTTTTGGTAGACGCGGATGAAGTTTTCTGCAAAACCACAAGATGTGCATGCAAATGGTGCTCTTGGCAGAACGCGCACGTGGATTTCTACCAAACGACGTGCTAAGCATGCCGATGCTGCTCTTTTTAGCACCCGCGCACGGATTCGTGCGAAAACGCGTTTTAAGCATGCACATGCATCTTTTGGTAGACGAGATTGAAGTTTTCTGCAAAACCACAAGATGTGCATGCAAATGGTGCTTTTCGCAGAACGCGCACGTGGATTTCTACCAAACAACGTGCTAAGCATGCCGATGCTGCTCTTTTTAGCACCCGCGAGCGGATTTGTGCGAAAACGCGTTTTAAGCATGCACATGCATCTTTTGGTAGACGAGATTGAAGTTTTCTGCAAAACCACAAGATGTGCATGCAAATGGTGCTTTTCGCAGAACGCGCGCGTGGATTTCTACCAAACAACGTGCTAAGCATGCCGATGCTGCTCTTTTTAGCACCCGCGCACGGATTTGTGCGAAAACGCGTTTTAAGCATGCACATGCATCTTTTGGTAGACGAGATTGAAGTTTTCTGCAAAACCACAAGATGTGCATGCAAATGGTGCTTTTCGCAGAACGCGCACGTGGATTTCTACCAAACAACGTGCTAAGCATGCCGATGCTGCTCTTTTTAGCACCCGCGCACGGATTCGTGCGAAAACGCGTTTTAAGCATGCACATGCATCTTTTGGTAGATGAGATTGAAGTTTTCTGCAAAACCACAAGATGTGCATGCAAATGGTGCTTTTCGCAGAACGCGCACGTGGATTTCTACCAAACAACGTGCTAAGCATGCCGATGCTGCTCTTTTTAGCACCCGCGCACGGATTCGTGCGAAAACGCGTTTTAAGCATGCACATGCATCTTTTGGTAGACGAGATTGAAGTTTTCTGCAAAACCATAAGATGTGCATGCAAATGGTGCTTTTCGCAGAACGCGCACGTGGATTTCTACCAAACAACGTGCTAAGCATGCCGATGCTGCTCTTTTTAGCACCCGCGCACGGATTCGTGCGAAAACGCGTTTTAAGCATGCACATGCATCTTTTGGTAGAAGAGATTGACGTTTTCTGCAAAACCACAAGATGTGCATGCAAATGGTGCTTTTCGCAGAACGCGCACGTGGATTTCTACCAAACAACGTGCTAAGCATGCCGATGCTGCTCTTTTTAGCACCCGCGCACGGATTCGTGCGAAAACGCGTTTTAAGCATGCACATGCATCTTTTGGTAGACGCGGATGAAGTTTTCTGCAAAACCACAAGATGTGCATGCAAATGGTGCTCTTGGCAGAACGCGCACGTGGATTTCTACCAAACGACGTGCTAAGCATGCCGATGCTGCTCTTTTTAGCACCCGCGCACGGATTCGTGCGAAAACGCGTTTTAAGCATGCACATGCATCTTTTGGTAGACGAGATTGAAGTTTTCTGCAAAACCACAAGATGTGCATGCAAATGGTGCTTTTCGCAGAACGCGCACGTGGATTTCTACCAAACAACGTGCTAAGCATGCCGATGCTGCTCTTTTTAGCACCCGCGAGCGGATTTGTGCGAAAACGCGTTTTAAGCATGCACATGCATCTTTTGGTAGACCAGATTGAAGTTTTCTGCAAAACCACAAGATGTGCATGCAAATGGTGCTTTTCGCAGAACGCGCGCGTGGATTTCTACCAAACAACGTGCTAAGCATGCCGATGCTGCTCTTTTTAGCACCCGCGCACGGATTCGTGCGAAAACGCGTTTTAAGCATGCACATGCATCTTTTGGTAGACGAGATTGAAGTTTTCTGCAAAACCGCAAGATGTGCATGCAAATGGTGCTTTTCGCAGAACGCGCACGTGGATTTCTACCAAACAACGTGCTAAGCATGCCGATGCTGCTCTTTTTAGCACCCGCGCACGGATTTGTGCGAAAACGCGTTTTAAGCATGCACATGCATCTTATGGTAGACGAGATTGAAGTTTTCTGTAAAACCACAAGATGTGCATGCAAATGGTGCTTTTCGCAGAACGCGCACGTGGATTTCTACCAAACAACGTGCTAAGCATGCCGATGCTGCTCTTTTTAGCACCCGCGCACAGATTCGTGCGAAAACGCGTTTTAAGCATGCACATGCATCTTTTGGTAGACGAGATTGAAGTTTTCTGCAAAACCACAAGATGTGCATGCAAATGGTGCTTTTCGCAGAACGCGCACGTGGATTTCTACCAAACAACGTGCTAAGCATGCCGATGCTGCTCTTTTTAGCACCCGCGCACGGATTCGTGCGAAAACGCGTTTTAAGCATGCACATGCATCTTTTGGTAGACGAGATTGAAGTTTTCTGCAAAACCACAAGATGTGCATGCAAATGGTGCTTTTCGCAGAACGCGCACGTGGATTTCTACCAAACAACGTGCTAAGCATGCCGATGCTGCTCTTTTTAGCACCCGCGCACGGATTCGTGCGAAAACGCGTTTTAAGCATGCACATGCATCTTTTGGTAGACGAGATTGAAGTTTTCTGCAAAACCACAAGATGTGCATGCAAATGGTGCTTTTCGCAGAACGCGCACGTGGATTTCTACCAAACAACGTGCTAAGCATGCCGATGCTGCTCTTTTTAGCACCCGCGCACGGATTCGTGCGAAAACGCGTTTTAAGCATGCACATGCATCTTTTGGTAGACGAGATTGAAGTTTTCTGCAAAACCACAAGATGTGCATGCAAATGGTGCTTTTCGCAGAACGCGCACGTGGATTTCTACCAAACAACGTGCTAAGCATGCCGATGCTGCTCTTTTTAGCACCCGCGCACGGATTCGTGCGAAAACGCGTTTTAAGCATGCACATGCATCTTTTGGTAGACGAGATTGAAGTTTTCTGCAAAACCACAAGATGTACATGCAAATGGTGCTTTTCGCAGAACGCGCACGTGGATTTCTACCAAACAACGTGCTAAGCATGCCGATGCTGCTCTTTTTAGCACCCGCGCACGGATTCGTGCGAAAACGCGTTTTAAGCATGCACATGCATCTTTTGGTAGACGCGGATGAAGTTTTCTGCAAAACCACAAGATGTGCATGCAAATGGTGCTCTTGGCAGAACGCGCACGTGGATTTCTACCAAACGACGTGCTAAGCATGCCGATGCTGCTCTTTTTAGCACCCGCGCACGGATTCGTGCGAAAACGCGTTTTAAGCATGCACATGCATCTTTTGGTAGACGAGATTGAAGTTTTCTGCAAAACCACAAGATGTGCATGCAAATGGTGCTTTTCGCAGAAGGCGCACGTGGATTTCTACCAAACAACGTGCTAAGCAAGCCGATGCTGCTCTTTTTAGCACCCGCGAGCGGATTTGTGCGAAAACGCGTTTTAAGCATGCACATGCATCTTTTGGTAGACGAGATTGAAGTTTTCTGCAAAACCACAAGATGTGCATGCAAATGGTGCTTTTCGCAGAACGCGCACGTGGATTTCTACCAAACAACGTGCTAAGCATGCCGATGCTGCTCTTTTTAGCACCCGCGCACGGATTTGTGCGAAAACGCGTTTTAAGCATGCACATGCATCTTATGGTAGACGAGATTGAAGTTTTCTGTAAAACCACAAGATGTGCATGCAAATGGTGCTTTTCGCAGAACGCGCACGTGGATTTCTAGCAAACAACGTGCTAAGCATGCCGATGCTGCTCTTTTTAGCACCCGCGCACGGATTCGTGCGAAAACGCGTTTTAAGCATGCACATGCATCTTTTGGTAGACGAGATTGAAGTTTTCTGCAAAACCACAAGATGTGCATGCAAATGGTGCTTTTCGCAGAACGCGCACGTGGATTTCTACCAAACAACGTGCTAAGCATGCCGATGCTGCTCTTTTTAGCACCCGCGCACGGATTCGTGCGAAAACGCGTTTTAAGCATGCACATGCATCTTTTGGTAGACGAGATTGAAGTTTTCTGCAAAACCACAAGATGTGCATGCAAATGGTGCTTTTCGCAGAACGCGCACGTGGATTTCTACCAAACAACGTGCTAAGCATGCCGATGCTGCTCTTTTTAGCACCCGCGCACGGATTCGTGCGAAAACGCGTTTTAAGCATGCACATGCATCTTTTGGTAGACGAGATTGAAGTTTTCTGCAAAACCACAAGATGTGCATGCAAATGGTGCTTTTCGCAGAACGCGCACGTGGATTTCTACCAAACAACGTGCTAAGCATGCCGATGCTGCTCTTTTTAGCACCCGCGCACGGATTCGTGCGAAAACGCGTTTTAAGCATGCACATGCATCTTTTGGTAGACGAGATTGAAGTTTTCTGCAAAACCACAAGATGTGCATGCAAATGGTGCTTTTGGCAGAACGCGCACGTGGATTTCTACCAAACGACGTGCTAAGCATGCCGATGCTGCTCTTTTTAGCACCCGCGCACGGATTCGCGCGAAAACGTGTTTTAAGCATGCACATGCATCTTTTGGTAGACGCGGATGAAGTTTTCTGCAAAACCACAAGATGTGCATGCAAATGGTGCTTTTGGCAGAACGCGCACGTGGATTTCTACCAAACGAGGTGCTAAGCATGCCGATGCTGCTCTTTTTAGCACCCGCGCACGGATTTGTGCGAAAACGCGTTTTAAGCATGCACATGCATCTTTTGGTAGACGCGGATGAAGTTTTCTGCAAAACCACAAGATGTGCATGCAAATGGTGCTTTTCGCAGAACGCGCACGTGGATTTCTACCAAACAACGTGCTAAGCATGCCGATGCTGCTCTTTTTAGCACCCGCGCACGGATTCGTGCGAAAACGCGTTTTAAGCATGCACATGCATCTTTTGGTAGACGAGATTGAAGTTTTCTGCAAAACCACAAGATGTGCATGCAAATGGTGCTTTTCGCAGAACGCGCACGTGGATTTCTACCAAACAACGTGCTAAGCATGCCGATGCTGCTCTTTTTAGCACCCGCGCACGGATTCGTGCGAAAACGCGTTTTAAGCATGCACATGCATCTTTTGGTAGACGAGATTGAAGTTTTCTGCAAAACCACAAGATGTGCATGCAAATGGTGCTTTTGGCAGAACGCGCACGTGGATTTCTACCAAACGACGTGCTAAGCATGCCGATGCTGCTCTTTTTAGCACCCGCGCACGGATTCGCGCGAAAACGCGTTTTAAGCATGCACATGCATCTTTTGGTAGACGAGATTGAAGTTTTCTGCAAAACCACAAGATGTGCATGCAAATGGTGCTTTTGGCAGAACGCGCACGTGGATTTCTACCAAACGACGTGCTAAGCATGCCGATGCTGCTCTTTTTAGCACCCGCGCACGGATTCGCGCGAAAACGCGTTTTAAGCATGCACATGCATCTTTTGGTAGACGCGGATGAAGTTTTCTGCAAAACCACAAGATGTGCATGCAAATGGTGCTTTTGGCAGAACGCGCACGTGGATTTCTACCAAACGACGTGCTAAGCATGCCGATGCTGCTCTTTTTAGCACCCGCGCACGGATTTGTGCGAAAACGCGTTTTAAGCATGCACATGCATCTTTTGGTAGACGAGATTGAAGTTTTCTGCAAAACCACAAGATGTGCATGCAAATGGTGCTTTTCGCAGAACGCGCACGTGGATTTCTACCAAACAACGTGCTAAGCATGCCGATGCTGCTCTTTTTAGCACCCGCGCACGGATTCGTGCGAAAACGCGTTTTAAGCATGCACCTCCATCTTTTGGTAGACGCGGATGAAGTTTTCTGCAAAACCACAAGATGTGCATGCAAATGGTGCTTTTGGTAGAACGCGCACGTGGATTTCTACCAAACGACGTGCTAAGCATGCCGATGCTGCTCTTTTTAGCACCCGCGCACGGATTCGTGCGAAAACGCGTTTTAAGCATGCACATGCATCTTTTGGTAGACGCGGATGAAGTTTTCTGCAAAACCACAAGATGTGCATGCAAATGGTGCTCTTGGCAGAACGCGCACGTGGATTTCTACCAAACGACGTGCTAAGCATGCCGATGCTGCTCTTTTTAGCACCCGCGCACGGATTCGTGCGAAAACGCGTTTTAAGCTTGCACATGCATCTTTTGGTAGACGAGATTGAAGTTTTCTGCAAAACCACAAGATGTGCATGCAAATGGTGCTTTTCGCAGAACGCGCACGTGGATTTCTACCAAACAACGTGCTAAGCATGCCGATGCTGCTCTTTTTAGCACCCGCGCACGGATTCGTGCGAAAACGCGTTTTAAGCATGCACATGCATCTTTTGGTAGACGAGATTGAAGTTTTCTGCAAAACCACAAGATGTGCATGCAAATGGTGCTTTTTGCAGAACGCGCACGTGGATTTCTACCAAACGACGTGCTAAGCATGCCGATGCTGCTCTTTTTAGCACCCGCGCACGGATTCGCGCGAAAACGCGTTTTAAGCATGCACATGCATCTTTTGGTAGACGCGGATGAAGTTTTCTGCAAAACCACAAGATGTGCATGCAAATGGTGCTTTTGGCAGAACGCGCACGTGGATTTCTACCAAACGACGTGCTAAGCATGCCGATGCTGCTCTTTTTAGCACCCGCGCACGGATTTGTGCGAAAACGCGTTTTAAGCATGCACATGCATCTTTTGGTAGACGAGATTGAAGTTTTCTGCAAAACCACAAGATGTGCATGCAAATGGTGCTTTTCGCAGAACGCGCACGTGGATTTCTACCAAACAACGTGCTAAGCATGCCGATGCTGCTCTTTTTAGCACCCGCGCACGGATTCGTGCGAAAACGCGTTTTAAGCATGCACATGCATCTTTTGGTAGACGCGGATGAAGTTTTCTGCAAAACCACAAGATGTGCATGCAAATGGTGCTCTTGGCAGAACGCGCACGTGGATTTCTACCAAACGACGTGCTAAGCATGCCGATGCTGCTCTTTTTAGCACCCGCGCACGGATTCGTGCGAAAACGCGTTTTAAGCATGCACATGCATCTTTTGGTAGACGAGATTGAAGTTTTCTGCAAAACCACAAGATGTGCATGCAAATGGTGCTTTTCGCAGAAGGCGCACGTGGATTTCTACCAAACAATGTGCTAAGCAAGCCGATGCTGCTCTTTTTAGCACCCGCGAGCGGATTTGTGCGAAAACGCGTTTTAAGCATGCACATGCATCTTTTGGTAGACGTGATTGAAGTTTTCTGCAAAACCACAAGATGTGCATGCAAATGGTGCTTTTCGCAGAACGCGCACGTGGATTTCTACCAAACAACGTGCTAAGCATGCCGATGCTGCTCTTTTTAGCACCCGCGCACGGATTTGTTCGAAAACGCGTTTTAAGCATGCACATGCATCTTTTGGTAGACGAGATTGAAGTTTTCTGCAAAACCACAAGATGTGCATGCAAATGGTGCTTTTCGCAGAACGCGCACGTGGATTTCTACCAAACAACGTGCTAAGCATGCCGATGCTGCTCTTTTTAGCACCCGCGCACGGATTCGTGCGAAAACGCGTTTTAAGCATGCACATGCATCTTTTGGTAGACGAGATTGAAGTTTTCTGCAAAACCACAAGATGTGCATGCAAATGGTGCTTTTCGCAGAACGCGCACGTGGATTTCTACCAAACAACGTGCTAAGCATGCCGATGCTGCTCTTTTTAGCACCCGCGCACGGATTCGTGCGAAAACGCGTTTTAAGCATGCACATGCATCTTTTGGTAGACGAGATTGAAGTTTTCTGCAAAACCACAAGATGTGCATGCAAATGGTGCTTTTGGCAGAACGCGCACGTGGATTTCTACCAAACGACGTGCTAAGCATGCCGATGCTGCTCTTTTTAGCACCCGCGCACGGATTCGCGCGAAAACGCGTTTTAAGCATGCACATGCATCTTTTGGTAGACGAGATTGAAGTTTTCTGCAAAACCACAAGATGTGCATGCAAATGGTGCTTTTGGCAGAACGCGCACGTGGATTTCTACCAAACGACGTGCTAAGCATGCCGATGCTGCTCTTTTTAGCACCCGCGCACGGATTCGCGCGAAAACGCGTTTTAAGCATGCACATGCATCTTTTGGTAGACGCGGATGAAGTTTTCTGCAAAACCACAAGATGTGCATGCAAATGGTGCTTTTGGCAGAACGCGCACGTGGATTTCTACCAAACCACGTGCTAAGCATGCCGATGCTGCTCTTTTTAGCACCCGCGCACGGATTTGTGCGAAAACGCGTTTTAAGCATGCACATGCATCTTTTGGTAGACGAGATTGAAGTTTTCTGCAAAACCACAAGATGTGCATGCAAATGGTGCTTTTCGTAGAACGCGCACGTGGATTTCTACCAAACAACGTGCTAAGCATGCCGATGCTGCTCTTTTTAGCACCCGCGCACGGATTCGTGCGAAAACGCGTTTTAAGCATGCACCTCCATCTTTTGGTAGACGCGGATGAAGTTTTCTGCAAAACCACAAGATGTGCATGCAAATGGTGCTTTTGGTAGAACGCGCACGTGGATTTCTACCAAACGACGTGCTAAGCATGCCGATGCTGCTCTTTTTAGCACCCGCGCACGGATTCGTGCGAAAACGCGTTTTAAGCATGCACATGCATCTTTTGGTAGACGCGGATGAAGTTTTCTGCAAAACCACAAGATGTGCATGCAAATGGTGCTCTTGGCAGAACGCGCACGTGGATTTCTACCAAACGACGTGCTAAGCATGCCGATGCTGCTCTTTTTAGCACCCGCGCACGGATTCGTGCGAAAACGCGTTTTAAGCTTGCACATGCATCTTTTGGTAGACGAGATTGAAGTTTTCTGCAAAACCACAAGATGTGCATGCAAATGGTGCTTTTCGCAGAACGCGCACGTGGATTTCTACCAAACAACGTGCTAAGCATGCCGATGCTGCTCTTTTTAGCACCCGCGCACGGATTCGTGCGAAAACGCGTTTTAAGCATGCACATGCATCTTTTGGTAGACGAGATTGAAGTTTTCTGCAAAACCACAAGATGTGCATGCAAATGGTGCTTTTTGCAGAACGCGCACGTGGATTTCTACCAAACGACGTGCTAAGCATGCCGATGCTGCTCTTTTTAGCACCCGCGCACGGATTCGCGCGAAAACGCGTTTTAAGCATGCACATGCATCTTTTGGTAGACGCGGATGAAGTTTTCTGCAAAACCACAAGATGTGCATGCAAATGGTGCTTTTGGCAGAACGCGCACGTGGATTTCTACCAAACGACGTGCTAAGCATGCCGATGCTGCTCTTTTTAGCACCCGCGCACGGATTTGTGCGAAAACGCGTTTTAAGCATGCACATGCATCTTTTGGTAGACGAGATTGAAGTTTTCTGCAAAACCACAAGATGTGCATGCAAATGGTGCTTTTCGCAGAACGCGCACGTGGATTTCTACCAAACAACGTGCTAAGCATGCCGATGCTGCTCTTTTTAGCACCCGCGCACGGATTCGTGCGAAAACGCGTTTTAAGCATGCACATGCATCTTTTGGTAGACGAGATTGAAGTTTTCTGCAAAACCACAAGATGTGCATGGAAATGGTGCTTTTGGCAGAACGCGCACGTGGATTTCTACCAAACGACGTGCTAAGCATGCCGATGCTGCTCTTTTTAGCACCCGCGCACGGATTCGCGCGAAAACGTGTTTTAAGCATGCACATGCATCTTTTGGTAGACGCGGATGAAGTTTTCTGCAAAACCACAAGATGTGCATGCAAATGGTGCTTTTGGCAGAACGCGCACGTGGATTTCTACCAAACGAGGTGCTAAGCATGCCGATGCTGCTCTTTTTAGCACCCGCGCACGGATTTGTGCGAAAACGCGTTTTAAGCATGCACATGCATCTTTTGGTAGACGAGATTGAAGTTTTCTACAAAACCACAAGATGTGCATGCAAATGGTGCTTTTTGCAGAACGCGCACGTGGATTTCTACCAAACGACGTGCTAAGCATGCCGATGCTGCTCTTTTTAGCACCCGCGCACGGATTCGCGCGAAAACGCGTTTTAAGCATGCACATGCATCTTTTGGTAGACGCGGATGAAGTTTTCTGCAAAACCACAAGATGTGCATGCAAATGGTGCTTTTGGCAGAACGCGCACGTGGATTTCTACCAAACGACGTGCTAAGCATGCCGATGCTGCTCTTTTTAGCACCCGCGCACGGATTTGTGCGAAAACGCGTTTTAAGCATGCACATGCATCTTTTGGTAGACGAGATTGAAGTTTTCTGCAAAACCACAAGATGTGCATGCAAATGGTGCTTTTCGCAGAACGCGCACGTGGATTTCTACCAAACAACGTGCTAAGCATGCCGATGCTGCTCTTTTTAGCACCCGCGCACGGATTCGTGCGAAAACGCGTTTTAAGCATGCACATGCATCTTTTGGTAGACGCGGATGAAGTTTTCTGCAAAACCACAAGATGTGCATGCAAATGGTGCTCTTGGCAGAACGCGCACGTGGATTTCTACCAAACGACGTGCTAAGCATGCCGATGCTGCTCTTTTTAGCACCCGCGCACGGATTCGTGCGAAAACGCGTTTTAAGCATGCACATGCATCTTTTGGTAGACGAGATTGAAGTTTTCTGCAAAACCACAAGATGTGCATGCAAATGGTGCTTTTCGCAGAACGCGCACGTGGATTTCTACCAAACAACGTGCTAAGCATGCCGATGCTGCTCTTTTTAGCACCCGCGAGCGGATTTGTGCGAAAACGCGTTTTAAGCATGCACATGCATCTTTTGGTAGACGAGATTGAAATTTTCTGCAAAACCACAAGATGTGCATGCAAATGGTGCTTTTCGCAGAACGCGCGCGTGGATTTCTACCAAACAACGTGCTAAGCATGCCGATGCTGCTCTTTTTAGCACCCGCGCACGGATTTGTGCGAAAACGCGTTTTAAGCATGCACATGCATCTTTTGGTAGACGAGATTGAAGTTTTCTGCAAAACCACAAGATGTGCATGCAAATGGTGCTTTTCGCAGAACGCGCACGTGGATTTCTACCAAACAACGTGCTAAGCATGCCGATGCTGCTCTTTTTAGCACCCGCGCACGGATTCGTGCGAAAACGCGTTTTAAGCATGCACATGCATCTTTTGGTAGACGAGATTGAAGTTTTCTGCAAAACCACAAGATGTGCATGCAAATGGTGCTTTTCGCAGAACGCGCACGTGGATTTCTACCAAACAACGTGCTAAGCATGCCGATGCTGCTCTTTTTAGCACCCGCGCACGGATTCGTGCGAAAACGCGTTTTAAGCATGCACATGCATCTTTTGGTAGACGAGATTGAAGTTTTCTGCAAAACCACAAGATGTGCATGCAAATGGTGCTTTTCGCAGAACGCGCACGTGGATTTCTACCAAACAACGTGCTAAGCATGCCGATGCTGCTCTTTTTAGCACCCGCGCACGGATTCGGCGAAAACGCGTTTTAAGCATGCACATGCATCTTTTGGTAGACGAGATTGAAGTTTTCTGCAAAACCACAAGATGTGCATGCAAATGGTGCTTTTGGCAGAACGCGCACGTGGATTTCTACCAAACGACGTGCTAAGCATGCCGATGCTGCTCTTTTTAGCACCCGCGCACGGATTCGCGCGAAAACGTGTTTTAAGCATGCACATGCATCTTTTGGTAGACGCGGATGAAGTTTTCTGCAAAACCACAAGATGTGCATGCAAATGGTGCTTTTGGCAGAACGCGCACGTGGATTTCTACCAAACGAGGTGCTAAGCATGCCGATGCTGCTCTTTTTAGCACCCGCGCACGGATTCGTGCGAAAACGCGTTTTAAGCATGCACATGCATCTTTTGGTAGACGCGGATGAAGTTTTCTGCAAAACCACAAGATGTGCATGCAAATGGTGCTCTTGGCAGAACGCGCACGTGGATTTCTACCAAACGACGTGCTAAGCATGCCGATGCTGCTCTTTTTAGCACCCGCGCACGGATTCGTGCGAAAACGCGTTTTAAGCATGCACATGCATCTTTTGGTAGACGAGATTGAAGTTTTCTGCAAAACCACAAGATGTGCATGCAAATGGTGCTTTTCGCAGAACGCGCACGTGGATTTCTACCAAACAACGTGCTAAGCATGCCGATGCTGCTCTTTTTAGCACCCGCGAGCGGATTTGTGCGAAAACGCGTTTTAAGCATGCACATGCATCTTTTGGTAGACGAGATTGAAATTTTCTGCAAAACCACAAGATGTGCATGCAAATGGTGCTTTTCGCAGAACGCGCGCGTGGATTTCTACCAAACAACGTGCTAAGCATGCCGATGCTGCTCTTTTTAGCACCCGCGCACGGATTTGTGCGAAAACGCGTTTTAAGCATGCACATGCATCTTTTGGTAGACGAGATTGAAGTTTTCTGCAAAACCACAAGATGTGCATGCAAATGGTGCTTTTCGCAGAACGCGCACGTGGATTTCTACCAAACAACGTGCTAAGCATGCCGATGCTGCTCTTTTTAGCACCCGCGCACGGATTCGTGCGAAAACGCGTTTTAAGCATGCACATGCATCTTTTGGTAGACGAGATTGAAGTTTTCTGCAAAACCACAAGATGTGCATGCAAATGGTGCTTTTCGCAGAACGCGCACGTGGATTTCTACCAAACAACGTGCTAAGCATGCCGATGCTGCTCTTTTTAGCACCCGCGCACGGATTTGTTCGAAAACGCGTTTTAAGCATGCACATGCATCTTTTGGTAGACGAGATTGAAGTTTTCTGCAAAACCACAAGATGTGCATGCAAATGGTGCTTTTCGCAGAACGCGCACGTGGATTTCTACCAAACAACGTGCTAAGCATGCCGATGCTGCTCTTTTTAGCACCCGCGCACGGATTCGTGCGAAAACGCGTTTTAAGCATGCACATGCATCTTTTGGTAGACGAGATTGAAGTTTTCTGCAAAACCACAAGATGTGCATGCAAATGGTGCTTTTCGCAGAACGCGCACGTGGATTTCTACCAAACAACGTGCTAAGCATGCCGATGCTGCTCTTTTTAGCACCCGCGCACGGATTCGTGCGAAAACGCGTTTTAAGCATGCACATGCATCTTTTGGTAGACGAGATTGAAGTTTTCTGCAAAACCACAAGATGTGCATGCAAATGGTGCTTTTGGCAGAACGCGCACGTGGATTTCTACCAAACGACGTGCTAAGCATGCCGATGCTGCTCTTTTTAGCACCCGCGCACGGATTCGCGCGAAAACGCGTTTTAAGCATGCACATGCATCTTTTGGTAGACGAGATTGAAGTTTTCTGCAAAACCACAAGATGTGCATGCAAATGGTGCTTTTGGCAGAACGCGCACGTGGATTTCTACCAAACGACGTGCTAAGCATGCCGATGCTGCTCTTTTTAGCACCCGCGCACGGATTCGCGCGAAAACGCGTTTTAAGCATGCACATGCATCTTTTGGTAGACGCGGATGAAGTTTTCTGCAAAACCACAAGATGTGCATGCAAATGGTGCTTTTGGCAGAACGCGCACGTGGATTTCTACCAAACCACGTGCTAAGCATGCCGATGCTGCTCTTTTTAGCACCCGCGCACGGATTTGTGCGAAAACGCGTTTTAAGCATGCACATGCATCTTTTGGTAGACGAGATTGAAGTTTTCTGCAAAACCACAAGATGTGCATGCAAATGGTGCTTTTCGTAGAACGCGCACGTGGATTTCTACCAAACAACGTGCTAAGCATGCCGATGCTGCTCTTTTTAGCACCCGCGCACGGATTCGTGCGAAAACGCGTTTTAAGCATGCACCTCCATCTTTTGGTAGACGCGGATGAAGTTTTCTGCAAAACCACAAGATGTGCATGCAAATGGTGCTTTTGGTAGAACGCGCACGTGGATTTCTACCAAACGACATGCTAAGCATGCCGATGCTGCTCTTTTTAGCACCCGCGCACGGATTCGTGCGAAAACGCGTTTTAAGCATGCACATGCATCTTTTGGTAGACGCGGATGAAGTTTTCTGCAAAACCACAAGATGTGCATGCAAATGGTGCTCTTGGCAGAACGCGCACGTGGATTTCTACCAAACGACGTGCTAAGCATGCCGATGCTGCTCTTTTTAGCACCCGCGCACGGATTCGTGCGAAAACGCGTTTTAAGCTTGCACATGCATCTTTTGGTAGACGAGATTGAAGTTTTCTGCAAAACCACAAGATGTGCATGCAAATGGTGCTTTTCGCAGAACGCGCACGTGGATTTCTACCAAACAACGTGCTAAGCATGCCGATGCTGCTCTTTTTAGCACCCGCGCACGGATTCGTGCGAAAACGCGTTTTAAGCATGCACATGCATCTTTTGGTAGACGAGATTGAAGTTTTCTGCAAAACCACAAGATGTGCATGCAAATGGTGCTTTTTGCAGAACGCGCACGTGGATTTCTACCAAACGACGTGCTAAGCATGCCGATGCTGCTCTTTTTAGCACCCGCGCACGGATTCGCGCGAAAACGCGTTTTAAGCATGCACATGCATCTTTTGGTAGACGCGGATGAAGTTTTCTGCAAAACCACAAGATGTGCATGCAAATGGTGCTTTTGGCAGAACGCGCACGTGGATTTCTACCAAACGACGTGCTAAGCATGCCGATGCTGCTCTTTTTAGCACCCGCGCACGGATTTGTGCGAAAACGCGTTTTAAGCATGCACATGCATCTTTTGGTAGACGAGATTGAAGTTTTCTGCAAAACCACAAGATGTGCATGCAAATGGTGCTTTTCGCAGAACGCGCACGTGGATTTCTACCAAACAACGTGCTAAGCATGCCGATGCTGCTCTTTTTAGCACCCGCGCACGGATTCGTGCGAAAACGCGTTTTAAGCATGCACATGCATCTTTTGGTAGACGAGATTGAAGTTTTCTGCAAAACCACAAGATGTGCATGGAAATGGTGCTTTTGGCAGAACGCGCACGTGGATTTCTACCAAACGACGTGCTAAGCATGCCGATGCTGCTCTTTTTAGCACCCGCGCACGGATTCGCGCGAAAACGTGTTTTAAGCATGCACATGCATCTTTTGGTAGACGCGGATGAAGTTTTCTGCAAAACCACAAGATGTGCATGCAAATGGTGCTTTTGGCAGAACGCGCACGTGGATTTCTACCAAACGAGGTGCTAAGCATGCCGATGCTGCTCTTTTTAGCACCCGCGCACGGATTTGTGCGAAAACGCGTTTTAAGCATGCACATGCATCTTTTGGTAGACGAGATTGAAGTTTTCTACAAAACCACAAGATGTGCATGCAAATGGTGCTTTTTGCAGAACGCGCACGTGGATTTCTACCAAACGACGTGCTAAGCATGCCGATGCTGCTCTTTTTAGCACCCGCGCACGGATTCGCGCGAAAACGCGTTTTAAGCATGCACATGCATCTTTTGGTAGACGCGGATGAAGTTTTCTGCAAAACCACAAGATGTGCATGCAAATGGTGCTTTTGGCAGAACGCGCACGTGGATTTCTACCAAACGACGTGCTAAGCATGCCGATGCTGCTCTTTTTAGCACCCGCGCACGGATTTGTGCGAAAACGCGTTTTAAGCATGCACATGCATCTTTTGGTAGACGAGATTGAAGTTTTCTGCAAAACCACAAGATGTGCATGCAAATGGTGCTTTTCGCAGAACGCGCACGTGGATTTCTACCAAACAACGTGCTAAGCATGCCGATGCTGCTCTTTTTAGCACCCGCGCACGGATTCGTGCGAAAACGCGTTTTAAGCATGCACATGCATCTTTTGGTAGACGCGGATGAAGTTTTCTGCAAAACCACAAGATGTGCATGCAAATGGTGCTCTTGGCAGAACGCGCACGTGGATTTCTACCAAACGACGTGCTAAGCATGCCGATGCTGCTCTTTTTAGCACCCGCGCACGGATTCGTGCGAAAACGCGTTTTAAGCATGCACATGCATCTTTTGGTAGACGAGATTGAAGTTTTCTGCAAAACCACAAGATGTGCATGCAAATGGTGCTTTTCGCAGAACGCGCACGTGGATTTCTACCAAACAACGTGCTAAGCATGCCGATGCTGCTCTTTTTAGCACCCGCGAGCGGATTTGTGCGAAAACGCGTTTTAAGCATGCACATGCATCTTTTGGTAGACGAGATTGAAATTTTCTGCAAAACCACAAGATGTGCATGCAAATGGTGCTTTTCGCAGAACGCGCGCGTGGATTTCTACCAAACAACGTGCTAAGCATGCCGATGCTGCTCTTTTTAGCACCCGCGCACGGATTTGTGCGAAAACGCGTTTTAAGCATGCACATGCATCTTTTGGTAGACGAGATTGAAGTTTTCTGCAAAACCACAAGATGTGCATGCAAATGGTGCTTTTCGCAGAACGCGCACGTGGATTTCTACCAAACAACGTGCTAAGCATGCCGATGCTGCTCTTTTTAGCACCCGCGCACGGATTCGTGCGAAAACGCGTTTTAAGCATGCACATGCATCTTTTGGTAGACGAGATTGAAGTTTTCTGCAAAACCACAAGATGTGCATGCAAATGGTGCTTTTCGCAGAACGCGCACGTGGATTTCTACCAAACAACGTGCTAAGCATGCCGATGCTGCTCTTTTTAGCACCCGCGCACGGATTCGTGCGAAAACGCGTTTTAAGCATGCACATGCATCTTTTGGTAGACGAGATTGAAGTTTTCTGCAAAACCACAAGATGTGCATGCAAATGGTGCTTTTCGCAGAACGCGCACGTGGATTTCTACCAAACAACGTGCTAAGCATGCCGATGCTGCTCTTTTTAGCACCCGCGCACGGATTCGGCGAAAACGCGTTTTAAGCATGCACATGCATCTTTTGGTAGACGAGATTGAAGTTTTCTGCAAAACCACAAGATGTGCATGCAAATGGTGCTTTTGGCAGAACGCGCACGTGGATTTCTACCAAACGACGTGCTAAGCATGCCGATGCTGCTCTTTTTAGCACCCGCGCACGGATTCGCGCGAAAACGTGTTTTAAGCATGCACATGCATCTTTTGGTAGACGCGGATGAAGTTTTCTGCAAAACCACAAGATGTGCATGCAAATGGTGCTTTTGGCAGAACGCGCACGTGGATTTCTACCAAACGAGGTGCTAAGCATGCCGATGCTGCTCTTTTTAGCACCCGCGCACGGATTCGTGCGAAAACGCGTTTTAAGCATGCACATGCATCTTTTGGTAGACGCGGATGAAGTTTTCTGCAAAACCACAAGATGTGCATGCAAATGGTGCTCTTGGCAGAACGCGCACGTGGATTTCTACCAAACGACGTGCTAAGCATGCCGATGCTGCTCTTTTTAGCACCCGCGCACGGATTCGTGCGAAAACGCGTTTTAAGCATGCACATGCATCTTTTGGTAGACGAGATTGAAGTTTTCTGCAAAACCACAAGATGTGCATGCAAATGGTGCTTTTCGCAGAACGCGCACGTGGATTTCTACCAAACAACGTGCTAAGCATGCCGATGCTGCTCTTTTTAGCACCCGCGAGCGGATTTGTGCGAAAACGCGTTTTAAGCATGCACATGCATCTTTTGGTAGACGAGATTGAAATTTTCTGCAAAACCACAAGATGTGCATGCAAATGGTGCTTTTCGCAGAACGCGCGCGTGGATTTCTACCAAACAACGTGCTAAGCATGCCGATGCTGCTCTTTTTAGCACCCGCGCACGGATTTGTGCGAAAACGCGTTTTAAGCATGCACATGCATCTTTTGGTAGACGAGATTGAAGTTTTCTGCAAAACCACAAGATGTGCATGCAAATGGTGCTTTTCGCAGAACGCGCACGTGGATTTCTACCAAACAACGTGCTAAGCATGCCGATGCTGCTCTTTTTAGCACCCGCGCACGGATTCGTGCGAAAACGCGTTTTAAGCATGCACATGCATCTTTTGGTAGACGAGATTGAAGTTTTCTGCAAAACCACAAGATGTGCATGCAAATGGTGCTTTTCGCAGAACGCGCACGTGGATTTCTACCAAACAACGTGCTAAGCATGCCGATGCTGCTCTTTTTAGCACCCGCGCACGGATTCGTGCGAAAACGCGTTTTAAGCATGCACATGCATCTTTTGGTAGACGAGATTGAAGTTTTCTGCAAAACCACAAGATGTGCATGCAAATGGTGCTTTTCGCAGAACGCGCACGTGGATTTCTACCAAACAACGTGCTAAGCATGCCGATGCTGCTCTTTTTAGCACCCGCGCACGGATTCGTGCGAAAACGCGTTTTAAGCATGCACATGCATCTTTTGGTAGACGAGATTGAAGTTTTCTGCAAAACCACAAGATGTGCATGCAAATGGTGCTTTTGGCAGAACGCGCACGTGGATTTCTACCAAACGACGTGCTAAGCATGCCGATGCTGCTCTTTTTAGCACCCGCGCACGGATTCGCGCGAAAACGTGTTTTAAGCATGCACATGCATCTTTTGGTAGACGCGGATGAAGTTTTCTGCAAAACCACAAGATGTGCATGCAAATGGTGCTTTTGGCAGAACGCGCACGTGGATTTCTACCAAACGAGGTGCTAAGCATGCCGATGCTGCTCTTTTTAGCACCCGCGCACGGATTTGTGCGAAAACGCGTTTTAAGCATGCACGTGCATCTTTTGGTAGACGAGATTGAAGTTTTCTGCAAAACCACAAGATGTGCATGCAAATGGTGCTTTTCGCAGAACGCGCACGTGGATTTCTACCAAACAACGTGCTAAGCATGACGATGCTGCTCTTTTTAGCACCCGCGCACGGATTCGTGCGAAAACGCGTTTTAAGCAGACGAGATTGAAGTTTTCTGCAAAACCACAAGATGTGCATGCAAGTGGTGCTTTTCGCAGAACGCGCACGTGGATTTCTACCAAACAACGTGCTAAGCATGCCGATGCTGCTCTTTTTAGCACCCGCGCACGGATTCGTGCGAAAACGCGTTTTAAGCATGCACATGCATCTTTTGGTAGACGAGATTGAAGTTTTTTGCAAAACCACAAGATGTGCATGCAAATGGTGCTTTTCGCAGAACGCGCACGTGGATGTCTACCAAACAACGTGCTAAGCATGCCGATGCTGCTCTTTTTAGCACCCGCGCACGGATTCGTGCGAAAACGGGTTTTAAGCATGCACATGCATCTTTTGGTAGACGAGATTGAAGTTTTCTGCAAAACCACAAGATGTGCATGCAAATGGTGCTTTTCGCAGAATGCGCACGTAGATTTCTACCAAACAACGTGCTAAGCATGCCGATGCTGCTCTTTTTAGCACCCGCGCACGGATTCGTGCGAAAACGCGTTTTAAGCATGCACATGCATCTTTTGGTAGACGAGATTGAAGTTTTCTGCAAAACCACAAGATGTGCATGCAAATGGTGCTTTTCGCAGAACGCGCACGTGGATTTCTACCAAACAACGTGCTAAGCATGCCGATGCTGCTCTTTTTAGCACCCGCGCACGGATTCGTGCGAAAACGCGTTTTAAGCATGCACATGCATCTTTTGGTAGACGAGATTGAAGTTTTCTGCAAAACCACAAGATGTGCATGCAAATGGTGCTTTTCGCAGAACGCGCACGTGGATTTCTACCAAACAACGTGCTAAGCATGCCGATGCTGCTCTTTTTAGCACCCGCGCACGGATTTGTGCGAAAACGCGTTTTAAGCATGCACATGCATCTTTTGGTAGACGAGATTGAAGTTTTCTGCAAAACCACAAGATGTGCATGCAAATGGTGCTTTTCGCAGAACGCGCACGTGGATTTCTACCAAACAACGTGCTAAGCATGCCGATGCTGCTCTTTTTAGCACCCGCGCACGGATTCGTTCGAAAACGCGTTTTAAGCATGCACATGCATCTTTTGGTAGACGAGATTGAAGTTTTCTGCAAAACCACAAGACGTGCATGCAAACGGTGCATTTCGCAGAACGCGCACGTGGATTTCTACCAAACAACGTGCTAAGCATGCCGATGCTGCTCTTTTTAGCACCCGCGCACGGATTCGTGCGAAAACGCGTTTTAAGCATGCACATGCATCTTTTGGTAGACGAGATTGAAGTTTTCTGCAAAACCACAAGATGTGCATGCAAATGGTGCTTTTCGCAGAACGCGCACGTGGAATTCTACCAAACAACGTGCTAAGCATGCCGATGCTGCTCTTTTTAGCACCCGCGCACGGATTCGTGCGAAAACGCGTTTTAAGCATGCACATGCATCTTTTGGTAGACGAGATTGAACTTTTCTGCAAAACCACAAGATGTGCATGCAAATGGTGCTTTTCGCAGAACGCGCACGTGGATTTCTACCAAACAACGTGCTAAGCATGCCGATGCTGCTCTTTTTAGCACCCGCGCACGGATTCGTGCGAAAACGCGTTTTAACCATGCACATGCATCTTTTGGTAGACGAGATTGAAGTTTTCTGCAAAACCACAAGATGTGCATGCAAATGGTGCTTTTCGCAGAACGCGCACGTTGATTTCTACCAAACAACGTGCTAAGCATGCCGATGCTGCTCTTTTTAGCACCCGCGCACGGATTCGTGCGAAAACGCGTTTTAAGCATGCACATGCATCTTTTGGTAGACGAGATTGAAGTTTTCTGCAAAACCACAAGATGTGCATGCAAATGGTGCTTTTCGCAGAACGCGCACGTGGATTTCTACCAAACAACGTGCTAAGCATGCCGAATCTGCTCTTTTTAGCACCCGCGCACGGATTCGTGCGAAAACGCGTTTTAAGCATGCACATGCATCTTTTGGTAGACGAGATTGAAGTTTTCTGCAAAACCACAAGATGTGCATGCAAATGGTGCTTTTCGCAGAACGCGCACGTGGATGTCTACCAAACAACGTGCTAAGCATGCCGATGCTGCTCTTTTTAGCACCCGCGCACGGATTCGTGCGAAAACGCGTTTTAAGCATGCACATGCATCTTTTGGTAGACGCGGATGAAGTTTTCTGCAAAACCACAAGATGTGCATGCAAATGGTGCTTTTCGCAGAACGCGCACGTGGATTTCTACCAAACAACGTGCTAAGCATGCCGATGCTGCTCTTTTTAGCACCCGCGCACGGATTTGTGCGAAAACGCGTTTTAAGCATGCACATGCATCTTTTGGTAGACGAGATTGAAGTTTTCTGCAAAACCACAAGATGTGCATGCAAATGGTGCTTTTCGCAGAACGCGCACGTGGATTTCTACCAAACAACGTGCTAAGCATGCCGATGCTGCTCATTTTAGCACCCGCGCACGGATTCGTGCGAAAACGCGTTTTAAGCATGCACATGCATCTTTTGGTAGACGAGATTGAAGTTTTCTGCACAACCACAAGATGTGCATGCAAATGGTGCTTTTCGCAGAACGCCCACGTGGATTTCTACCAAACAACGTGCTAAGCATGCCGATGCTGCTCTTTTTAGCACCCGCGCACGGATTCGTGCGAAAACGCGTTTTAAGCATGCACATGCATCTTTTGGTAGACGAGATTGAAGTTTTCTGCAAAACCACAAGATGTGCATGCAAATGGTGCTTTTCGCAGAACGCCCACGTGGATTTCTACCAAACAACGTGCTAAGCATGCCGATGCTGCTCTTTTTAGCACCCGCGCACGGATTTGTGCGAAAACGCGTTTTAAGCATGCACATGCATCTTTTGGTAGACGAGATTGAAGTTTTCTGCAAAACCACAAGATGTGCATGCAAATGGTGCTTTTCGCAGAACGCGCACGTGGATTTCTACCAAACAACGTGCTAAGCATGCCGATGCTGCTCTTTTTAGCACCCGCGCACGGATTCGTGCGAAAACGCGTTTTAAGCATGCACATGCATCTTTTGGTAGACGAGATTGAAGTTTTCTACAAAACCACAAGATGTGCATGCAAATGGTGCTTTTCGCAGAACGCCCACGTGGATTTCTACCAAACAACGTGCTAAGCATGCCGATGCTGCTCTTTTTAGCACCCGCGCACGGATTCGTGCGAAAACGCGTTTTAAGCATGCACATGCATCTTTTGGTAGACGAGATTGAAGTTTTCTGCAAAACCACAAGATGTGCATGCAAGTGGTGCTTTTCGCAGAACGCGCACGTGGATTTCTACCAAACAACGTGCTAAGCATGCCGATGCTGCTCTTTTTAGCACCCGCGCACGGATTTGTGCGAAAACGCATTTTAAGCATGCACATGCATCTTTTGGTAGACGAGATTGAAGTTTTCTGCAAAACCACAAGATGTGCATGCAAATGGTGCTTTTCGCAGAACGCGCACGTGGATTTCTACCAAACAACGTGCTAAGCATGCCGATGCTGCTCTTTTTAGCACCCGCGCACGGATTCGTGCGAAAACGCGTTTTAACCATGCACATGCATCTTTTGGTAGACGAGATTGAAGTTTTCTGCAAAACCACAAGATGTGCATGCAAATGGTGCTTTTCGCAGAACGCGCACGTGGATTTCTACCTAACAACGTGCTAAGCATGCCGATGCTGCTCTTTTTAGCACCCGCGCACGGATTCGTGCGAAAACGCGTTTTAAGCATGCACATGCATATTTTGGTAGACGAGATTGAAGTTTTCTGCAAAACCACAAGATGTGCATGCAAATGGTGCTTTTCGCAGAACGCGCACGTGGATTTCTACCAAACAACGTGCTAAGCATGCCGAATCTGCTCTTTTTAGCACCCGCGCACGGATTCGTGCGAAAACGCGTTTTAAGCATGCACATGCATCTTTTGGTAGACGAGATTGAAGTTTTCTGCAAAACCACAAGATGTGCATGCAAATGGTGCTTTTCGCAGAACGCGCACGTGGATGTCTACCAAACAACGTGCTAAGCATGCCGATGCTGCTCTTTTTAGCACCCGCGCACGGATTCGTGCGAAAACGCGTTTTAAGCATGCACATGCATCTTTTGGTAGACGCGGATGAAGTTTTCTGCAAAACCACAAGATGTGCATGCAAATGGTGCTTTTCGCAGAACGCGCACGTGGATTTCTACCAAACAACGTGCTAAGCATGCCGATGCTGCTCTTTTTAGCACCCGCGCACGGATTCGTGCGAAAACGCGTTTTAACCATGCACATGCATCTTTTGGTAGACGAGATTGAAGTTTTCTGCAAAACCACAAGATGTGCATGCAAATGGTGCTTTTCGCAGAACGCGCACGTGGATTTCTACCAAACAACGTGCTAAGCATGCCGATGCTGCTCATTTTAGCACCCGCGCACGGATTCGTGCGAAAACGCGTTTTAAGCATGCACATGCATCTTTTGGTAGACGAGATTGAAGTTTTCTGCACAACCACAAGATGTGCATGCAAATGGTGCTTTTCGCAGAACGCCCACGTGGATTTCTACCAAACAACGTGCTAAGCATGCCGATGCTGCTCTTTTTAGCACCCGCGCACGGATTCGTGCGAAAACGCGTTTTAAGCATGCACATGCATCTTTTGGTAGACGAGATTGAAGTTTTCTGCAAAACCACAAGATGTGCATGCAAATGGTGCTTTTCGCAGAACGCCCACGTGGATTTCTACCAAACAACGTGCTAAGCATGCCGATGCTGCTCTTTTTAGCACCCGCGCATGGATTTGTGCGAAAACGCGTTTTAAGCATGCACATGCATCTTTTGGTAGACGAGATTGAAGTTTTCTGCAAAACCACAAGATGTGCATGCAAATGGTGCTTTTCGCAGAACGCGCACGTGGATTTCTACCAAACAACGTGCTAAGCATGCCGATGCTGCTCTTTTTAGCACCCGCGCACGGATTCGTGCGAAAACGCGTTTTAAGCATGCACATGCATCTTTTGGTAGACGAGATTGAAGTTTTCTACAAAACCACAAGATGTGCATGCAAATGGTGCTTTTCGCAGAACGCCCACGTGGATTTCTACCAAACAACGTGCTAAGCATGCCGATGCTGCTCTTTTTAGCACCCGCGCACGGATTCGTGCGAAAACGCGTTTTAAGCATGCACATGCATCTTTTGGTAGACGAGATTGAAGTTTTCTGCAAAACCACAAGATGTGCATGCAAGTGGTGCTTTTCGCAGAACGCGCACGTGGATTTCTACCAAACAACGTGCTAAGCATGCCGATGCTGCTCTTTTTAGCACCCGCGCACGGATTTGTGCGAAAACGCGTTTTAAGCATGCACATGCATCTTTTGGTAGACGAGATTGAAGTTTTCTGCAAAACCACAAGATGTGCATGCAAATGGTGCTTTTCGCAGAACGCGCACGTGGATTTCTACCAAACAACGTGCTAAGCATGCCGATGCTGCTCTTTTTAGCACCCGCGCACGGATTCGTGCGAAAACGCGTTTTAAGCATGCACATGCATCTTTTGGTAGACGAGATTGAAGTTTTCTGCAAAACCACAAGATGTGCATGCAAATGGTGCTTTTCGCAGAACGCCCACGTGGATTTCTACCAAACAACGTGCTAAGCATGCCGATGCTGCTCTTTTTAGCACCCGCGCACGGATTCGTGCGAAAACGCGTTTTAAGCATGCACATGCATCTTTTGGTAGACGAGATTGAAGTTTTCTGCAAAACCACAAGATGTGCATGCAAGTGGTGCTTTTCGCAGAACGCGCACGTGGATTTCTACCAAACAACGTGCTAAGCATGCCGATGCTGCTCTTTTTAGCACCCGCGCACGGATTCGTGCGAAAACGCGTTTTAAGCATGCACATGCATCTTTTGGTAGACGAGATTGAAGTTTTCTGCAAAACCACAAGATGTGCATGCAAATGGTGCTTTTCGCAGAACGCGCACGTGGATGTCTACCAAACAACGTGCTAAGCATGCCGATGCTGCTCTTTTTAGCACCCGCGCACGGATTCGTGCGAAAACGCGTTTTAAGCATGCACATGCATCTTTTGGTAGACGAGATTGAAGTTTTCTGCAAAACCACAAGATGTGCATGCAAATGGTGCTTTTCGCAGAATGCGCACGTAGATTTCTACCAAACAACGTGCTAAGCATGCCGATGCTGCTCTTTTTAGCACCCGCGCACGGATTCGTGCGAAAACGCGTTTTAAGCATGCACATGCATCTTTTGGTAGACGAGATTGAAGTTTTCTGCAAAACCACAAGATGTGCATGCAAATGGTGCTTTTCGCAGAACGCGCACGTGGATTTCTACCAAACAACGTGCTAACCATGCCGATGCTGCTCTTTTTAGCACCCGCGCACGGATTCGTGCCGAAAACGCGTTTTAAAGCATGCACATGCATCTTTTGGTAGACGAGATTGAAGTTTTCTGCAAAACCACAAGATGTGCATGCAAATGGTGCTTTTCGCAGAACGCGCACGTGGATTTCTACCAAACAACGTGCTAAGCATGCCGATGCTGCTCTTTTTAGCACCCGCGCACGGATTTGTGCGAAAACGCGTTTTAAGCATGCACATGCATCTTTTGGTAGACGAGATTGAAGTTTTCTGCAAAACCACAAGATGTGCATGCAAATGGTGCTTTTCGCAGAACGCGCACGTGGATTTCTACCAAACAACGTGCTAAGCATGCCGATGCTGCTCTTTTTAGCACCCGCGCACGGATTCGTGCGAAAACGCGTTTTAAGCATGCACATGCATCTTTTGGTAGACGAGATTGAAGTTTTCTGCAAAACCACAAGATGTGCATGCAAATGGTGCTTTTCGCAGAACGCGCACGTGGATGTCTACCAAACAACGTGCTAAGCATGCCGATGCTGCTCTTTTTAGCACCCGCGCACGGATTCGTGCGAAAACGCGTTTTAAGCATGCACATGCATCTTTTGGTAGACGCGGATGAAGTTTTCTGCAAAACCACAAGATGTGCATGCAAATGGTGCTTTTCGCAGAACGCGCACGTGGATTTCTACCAAACAACGTGCTAAGCATGCCGATGCTGCTCATTTTAGCACCCGCGCACGGATTCGTGCGAAAACGCGTTTTAAGCATGCACATGCATCTTTTGGTAGACGAGATTGAAGTTTTCTGCACAACCACAAGATGTGCATGCAAATGGTGCTTTTCGCAGAACGCCCACGGTGGGATTTCTACCAAACAACGTGCTAAGCATGCGATGCTGCTCTTTTTAGCACCCGCGCACGGATTCGTGCGAAAACGCGTTTTAAGCATGCACATGCATCTTTTGGTAGACGAGATTGAAGTTTTCTGCAAAACCACAAGATGTGCATGCAAATGGTGCTTTTCGCAGAACGCCCACGTGGATTTCTACCAAACAACGTGCTAAGCATGCCGATGCTGCTCTTTTTAGCACCCGCGCACGGATTTGTGCGAAAACGCGTTTTAAGCATGCACATGCATCTTTTGGTAGACGAGATTGAAGTTTTCTGCAAAACCACAAGATGTGCATGCAAATGGTGCTTTTCGCAGAACGCGCACGTGGATTTCTACCAAACAACGTGCTAAGCATGCCGATGCTGCTCTTTTTAGCACCCGCGCACGGATTCGTGCGAAAACGCGTTTTAAGCATGCACATGCATCTTTTGGTAGACGAGATTGAAGTTTTCTGCAAAACCACAAGATGTGCATGCAAATGGTGCTTTTCGCAGAACGCCCACGTGGATTTCTACCAAACAACGTGCTAAGCATGCCGATGCTGCTCTTTTTAGCACCCGCGCACGGATTCGTGCGAAAACGCGTTTTAAGCATGCACATGCATCTTTTGGTAGACGAGATTGAAGTTTTCTGCAAAACCACAAGATGTGCATGCAAGTGGTGCTTTTCGCAGAACGCGCACGTGGATTTCTACCAAACAACGTGCTAAGCATGCCGATGCAGCTCTTTTTAGCACCCGCGCACGGATTCGTGCGAAAACGCGTTTTAAGCATGCACATGCATCTTTTGGTAGACGAGATTGAAGTTTTCTGCAAAACCACAAGATGTGCATGCAAATGGTGCTTTTCGCAGAACGCGCACGTGGATGTCTACCAAACAACGTGCTAAGCATGCCGATGCTGCTCTTTTTAGCACCCGCGCACGGATTCGTGCGAAAACGCGTTTTAAGCATGCACATGCATCTTTTGGTAGACGAGATTGAAGTTTTCTGCAAAACCACAAGATGTGCATGCAAATGTGCTTTTCGCAGAACGCGCACGTGGATTTCTACCAAACAACGTGCTAAGCATGCCGACGCTGCTCTTGTTAGCACCCGCGCACGGATTCGTGCGAAAACGCGTTTTAAGCATGCACATGCATCTTTTGGTAGACGAGATGAAGGTTTCTGCAAAACCACAAGATGTGCATGCAAATGGTGCTTTTCGCAGAACGCCCACGTGGATTTCTACCAAACAACGTGCTAAGCATGCCGATGCTGCTCTTTTTAGCACCCGCGCACGGATTTGTGGGAAAACACGTTTTAAGCATGCACATGCATCTTTTGGTAGACGAGATTGAAGTTTTCTGCAAAACCACAAGATGTGCATGCAAATGGTGCTTTTCGCAGAACGCGCACGTGATTTCTACCAAACAACGTGCTAAGCATACCGATGCTGCTCTTTTTAGGCACCCGCGCACGGATTTGTGCGAAAACGCGTTTTAAGCATGCACATGCATCTTTTGGTAGACGAGATTGAAGTTTTCTGCAAAACCACAAGATGTGCATGCAAATGGTGCTTTTCGCAGAACGCGCACGTGGATATCTACCAAACAACGTGCTAAGCATGCCGATGCTGCTCTTTTTAGCACCCGCGCACGGATTCGTGCGAAAACGCGTTTTAAGCATGCACATGCATCTTTTGGTAGACGAGATTGAAGTTTTCTGCAAAACCACAAGATGTGCATGCAAATGGTGCTTTTCGCAGAACGCGCACGTGGATTTCTACCAAACAACGTGCTAAGCATGCCGATGCCTGCTCCTTTTTAGCACCCGCGCACGGATTCGTGCGAAAACGCGTTTTAAGCATGCACATGCATCTTTTGGTAGACGAGATTGAAGTTTTCTGCAAAACCACAAGATGTGCATGCAAATGGTGCTTTTCGCAGAACGCGCACGTGGATTTCTACCAAACAACGTGCTAAGCATGCCGATGCTGCTCTTTTTAGCACCCGCGCACGGATTCGTGCGAAAACGCGTTTTAAGCATGCACATGCATCTTTTGGTAGACGAGATTGAAGTTTTCTGCAAAACCACAAGATGTGCATGCAAATGGTGCCTTTTCGCAGAACGCGCACCGTGGATTTCTACCAAACAACGTGCTAAGCATGCCGATGCTGCTCTTTTTAGCACCCGCGCACGGATTCGTGCGAAAAACGCGTTTTTAAGCATGCACATGCATCTTTTGGTAGACGAGATTGAAGTTTTCTGCAAAACCACAAGATGTGCATGCAAATGGTGCTTTTCGCAGAACGCGCACGTGGATTTCTACCAAACAACGTGCTAAGCATGCCGATGCTGCTCTTTTTAGCACCCGCGCACGGATTCGTGCGAAAACGCGTTTTAAGCATGCACATGCATCTTTTGGTAGACGAGATTGAAGTTTTCTCCAAAACCACAAGATGTGCATGCAAATGGTGCTTTTCGCAGAACGCGCACGTGGATTTCTACCAAACAACGTGCTAAGCATGCCGACGCTGCTCTTGTTAGCACCCGCGCACGGATTCGTGCGAAAACGCGTTTTAAGCATGCACATGCATCTTTTGGTAGACGAGATTGAAGGTTTCTGCAAAACCAAAGATGTGCATGCAAATGGTGCTTTTCGCAGAACGCCCACGTGGATTTCTACCAAACAACGTGCTAAGCATGCCGATGCTGCTCTTTTTAGCACCCGCGCACGGATTTGTGGGAAAAACGCGTTTTAAGCATGCACATGCATCTTTTGGTAGACGAGATTGAAGTTTTCTGCAAAACCACAAGATGTGCATGCAAATGGTGCTTTTCGCAGAACGCGGCACGTGGATTTCTACCAAACAACGTGCTAAGCATACCGATGCTGCTCTTTTTAGCACCCGCGCACGGATTTGTGCGAAAACGCGTTTTAAGCATGCACATGCATCTTTTGGTAGGACGAGATTGAAGTTTTTCTGCAAAACCACAAGATGTGCATGCAAATGGTGCTTTTCGCAGAACGCGCACGTGGATGTCTACCAAACAACGTGCTAAGCATGCCGATGCTGCTCTTTTTAGCACCCGCGCACGGATTCGTGCGAAAACGCGTTTTAAGCATGCACATGCATCTTTTGGTAGACGAGATTGAAGTTTTCTGCAAAACCACAAGATGTGCATGCAAATGGTGCTTTTCGCAGAACGCGCACGTGGACTTCTACCAAACAACGTGCTAAGCATGCCGATGCTGCTCTTTTTAGCACCCGCGCACGGATTCGTGCGAAAACGCGTTTTAAGCATGCACATGCATCTTTTGGTAGACGAGATTGAAGTTTTCTGCAAAACCACAAGATGTGCATGCAAATGGTGCTTTTCGCAGAACGCGCACGTGGATTTCTACCAAACAACGTGCTAAGCATGCCGATGCTGCTCTTTTTAGCACCCGCGCACGGATTCGTGCGAAAACGCGTTTTAAGCATGCACATGCATCTTTTGGTAGACGAGATTGAAGTTTTCTCCAAAACCACAAGATGTGCATGCAAATGGTGCTTTTCGCAGAACGCGCACGTGGATTTCTACCAAACAACGTGCTAAGCATGCCGACGCTGCTCTTGTTAGCACCCGCGCACGGATTCGTGCGAAAACGCGTTTTAAGCATGCACATGCATCTTTTGGTAGACGAGATTGAAGGTTTCTGCAAAACCACAAGATGTGCCATGCAAATGGTGCTTTTCGCAGAACGCCCACGTGGATTTCTACCAAACAACGTGCTAAGCATGCCGATGCTGCTCTTTTTAGCACCCGCGCACGGATTTGTCGGAAAACGCGTTTTAAGCATGCACATGCATCTTTTGGTAGACGAGATTGAAGTTTTCTGCAAAACCACAAGATGTGCATGCAAATGGTGCTTTTCGCAGAACGCCCACGTGGATTTCTACCAAACAACGTGCTAAGCATGCCGATGCTGCTCTTTTTAGCACCCGCGCACGGATTCGTGCGAAAACGCGTTTAAAGCATGCACATGCATCTTTTGGTAGACGAGATTGAAGTTTTCTGCAAAACCACAAGATGTGCATGCAAGTGGTGCTTTTCGCAGAACGCGCACGTGGATTTCTACCAAACAACGTGCTAAGCATGCCGATGCAGCTCTTTTTAGCACCCGCGCACGGATTCGTGCGAAAACGCGTTTTTAAGCATGCACATGCATCTTTTGGTAGACGAGATTGAAGTTTTCTGCAAAACCACAAGATGTGCATGCAAATGGTGCTTTTCGCAGAACGCGCACGTGGATGTCTACCAAACAACGTGCTAAGCATGCCGATGCTGCTCTTTTTAGCACCCGCGCACGGATTCGTGCGAAAACGCGTTTTAAGCATGCACATGCATCTTTTGGTAGACGAGATTGAAAGTTTTCTGCAAAACCACAAGATGTGCATGCAAATGGTGCTTTTCGCAGAACGCGCACGTGGATTTCTACCAAACAACGTGCTAAGCATGCCGATGCTGCTCTTTTTAGCACCCGCGCACGGATTCGTGCGAAAACGCGTTTTAAGCATGCACATGCATCTTTTGGTAGACGAGATTGAAGTTTTCTGCAAAAACCACAAGATGTGCATGCAAATGGTGCTTTTCGCAGAACGCGCACGTGGATTTCTACCAAACAACGTGCTAAGCATGGCCGATGCTGCTCTTTTTAGCACCCGCGCACGGATTCGTGCGAAAAACGCGTTTTAAGCATGCACATGCATCTTTTGGTAGACGAGATTGAAGTTTTCTCCAAAACCACAAGATGTGCATGCAAATGGTGCTTTTCGCAGAACGCGCACGTGGATTTCTACCAAACAACGTGCTAAGCATGCCGACGCTGCTCTTGTTAGCACCCGCGCACGGATTCGTGCGGAAAACGCGTTTTAAGCATGCACATGCATCTTTTGGTAGACGAGATTGAAGGTTTCTGCAAAACCACAAGATGTGCATGCAAATGGTGCTTTTCGCAGAACGCCCACGTGGATTTCTACCAAACAACGTGCTAAGCATGCCGATGCTGCTCTTTTTAGCACCCGCGCACGGATTTGTGGGAAAACGCGTTTTAAGCATGCACATGCATCTTTTGGTAGACGAGATTGAAGTTTTCTGCAAAACCCACAAGATGTGCATGCAAATGGTGCTTTTCGCAGAACGCGCACGTGGATTTCTACCAAACAACGTGCTAAGCATACCGATGCTGCTCTTTTTAGCACCCGCGCACGGATTTGTGCGAAAACGCGTTTTAAGCATGCACATGCATCTTTTGGTAGACGAGATTGAAGTTTTCTGCAAAACCACAAGATGTGCATGCAAATGGTGCTTTTCGCAGAACGCGCACGTGGATGTCTACCAAACAACGTGCTAAGCATGCCGATGCTGCTCTTTTTTAGCACCCCGCGCACGGATTCGTGCGAAAACGCGTTTTAAGCATGCACATGCATCTTTTGGTAGACGCGGATGAAGTTTTCTGCAAAACCACAAGATGTGCAGGCAAATGGTGCTTTTCGCAGAACGCGCACGTGGATTTCTACCAAACAACGTGCCTAAGCATACCGATGCTGCTCTTTTTAGCACCCGCGCACGGATTTGTGCGAAAACGCGTTTTAAGCATGCACATGCATCTTTTGGTAGACGAGATTGAAGTTTTCTGCAAAACCACAAGATGTGCATGCAAATGTGCTTTTCGCAGAACGCCCACGTGGATTTCTACCAAACAACGTGCTAAGCATGCCGATGCTGCTCATTTTAGCACCCGCGCACGGATTCGTGCGAAAACGCGTTTTAAGCATGCACATGCATCTTTTGGTAGACGAGATTGAAGTTTTCTGCACAACCACAAGATGTGCATGCAAATGGTGCTTTTCGCAGAACGCCCACGTGGATTTCTACCAAACAACGTGCTAAGCATGCCGATGCTGCTCTTTTTAGCACCCG
This sequence comes from Dermacentor andersoni, assembly GCF_023375885.2. Taxonomy (NCBI): domain Eukaryota; kingdom Metazoa; phylum Arthropoda; class Arachnida; order Ixodida; family Ixodidae; genus Dermacentor; species Dermacentor andersoni. Next base: position 109,031 of record NW_027314990.1, read on the forward strand.
CGCACGGATTCGTGCGAAAACGCGTTTTAAGCATGCACATGCATCTTTTGGTAGACGAGATTGAAGTTTTCTGCAAAACCACAAGATGTGCATGCAAATGGTGCTTTTCGCAGAACGCCCACGTGGATTTCTACCAAACAACGTGCTAAGCATGCCGATGCTGCTCTTTTTAGCACCCGCGCACGGATTTGTGCGAAAACGCGTTTTAAGCATGCACATGCATCTTTTGGTAGACGAGATTGAAGTTTTCTGCAAAACCACAAGATGTGCATGCAAATGGTGCTTTTCGCAGAACGCCCACGTGGATTTCTACCAAACAACGTGCTAAGCATGCCGATGCTGCTCTTTTTAGCACCCGCGCACGGATTCGTGCGAAAACGCGTTTTAAAGCATGCACATGCATCTTTTGGTAGACGAGATTGAAGTTTTCTGCAAAAACCACAAGATGTGCATGCAAGTGGTGCTTTTCGCAGAACGCGCACGTGGATTTCTACCAAACAACGTGCTAAGCATGCCGATGCTGCTCTTTTTAGCACCCGCGCACGGATTCGTGCGAAAACGCGTTTTAAGCATGCACATGCATCTTTTGGTACACGAGATTGAAGTTTTCTGCAAAACCACAAGACGTGCATGCAAAATGGTGCATTTCGCAGAACGCGCACGTGGATTTCTACCAAACAACGTGCTAAGCATGCCGATGCTGCTCTTTTTAGCACCCGCGCACGGATTCGTGCGAAAACGCGTTTTAAGCATGCACATGCATCTTTTGGTAGACGAGATTGAAGTTTTTCTGCAAAACCACAAGATGTGCATGCAATGGTGCTTTTCGCAGAACGCGCACGTGGAATTCTACCAAACAACGTGCTAAGCATGCCGATGCTGCTCTTTTTAGCACCCGCGCACGGATTCGTGCGAAAACGCGTTTTAAGCATGCACATGCATCTTTTGGTAGACGAGATTGAAGTTTTCTGCAAAACCACAAGATGTGCATGCAAATGGTGCTTTTCGCAGAACGCGCACGTGGATTTCTACCAAACAACGTGCTAAGCATGCCGATGCTGCTCTTTTTAGCACCCGTGCACGGATTCGTGCGAAAACGCGTTTTAAGCATGCACATGCATCTTTTGGTAGACGAGATTGAAGTTTTCTGCAAGACCACAAGATGTGCATGCAAATGGTGCTTTTCGCAGAACGCGCACGTGGATTTCTACCAAACAACGTGCTAAGCATGCCGATGCTGCTCTTTTTAGCACCCGCGCACGGATTCGTGCGAAAACGCGTTTTAAGCATGCACATGCATCTTTTGGTAGACGAGATTGAAGTTTTCTGCAAAACCACAAGATGTGCAATCTGTCTCGCGTGTGTA